>NC_141003.1:3993369-4033398 GCF_052327205.1 Somniosus microcephalus | reverse complement strand
AGGGAACCCGCAGCAAGAAAGCGGCTCCTGTTTTAAATAAGCAGATCGGGTCCGACGATGTCTGTAATACTGGCCTGAGGCCCGAGCCAGGGGCAGCCCAGCAGCTTCGCTTCAAACTGAATGTTCAGGTTTCCTTGTGGGCAGGAGAGCTTCCCCTGCTTCACCAGGAGCCTTGCCTCCCCTTAAACCGGGCTAGCCCCGAGCACAGCCAGCAGCCCCACCTTCCGCCCAATCACTGCATTCTGCGTTCCCCCCCCGACACCCCAATCCCGCTCTCACCCCCCCCACTCTCCCCCACCCCAATCCCGCTCTCCCCCCACCCCAATCCCACTCTCCCACCCCAATCCACCCCCCAATCCCGCTCCCCCCCCCACTCTCCCCCACCCAATCCCACTCTCCCCCCCCACCTCCACCCCCCCAATCCCGCTCTCCCCCCCCACCCCAATCCCGCTCTCCCCCCACTCTCCCCCCCACCCCAATCCCGCTCTCCCCCCACTCTCCCCCCACCCCAATCCCGCTCTCCCCCCCTCCCCAATCCCGCTCTCCCCCCCACTCTCCCCCCACCCCAATCCCGCTCTCCCCCCCCATCTCCCCCCACCCCAATCCCCCCCTCCGCGCCCCCCCCAATCCCGCTCTCCCCCACTCTCCCCCCCTCCGCGCCCCCCCCACCCCAATCCCGCTCTCCCCTCTCCTACCCCTCCCTCCCCACCCCGGCCCCGATCTCCCCCCTCCCCCAGGCCCCGATCTCCCCCCCCCCTTCCCCAGGCCCCGATCTCCCCCCCCCCTCCCCAGGCCCCGATCTCCCCCCCCCCCTTCCCCAGGCCCGATCTCCCCCCCCCCCCCTTCCCCCAGGCCCCGATCTCCCCCCCCCCCCCAGGCCCCGATCTCCCCCACCCCTTCCCCAGGCCCCGATCTCCCCCCCCCATTCCCCCAGGCCCCGATCTCCCCCCCCCCCCCAGGCCCCGATCTCCCCCCCCCCGATCTCCACCCCCCCCCCTCCCCCAGGCCCCGATCTCCACCCCCGCCCTCCCCCAGGCCCCGATCTCCACCCCCCCTCCCCCAGGCCCCGATCTCCACCCCCCCCTCCCCCAGGCCTGATCTCCCCCCCCCCGCCCCAGGCCCCGATCTCCACCCCCCCTCCCCCAGCCCCGATCTCCACCCCCCCCCCTCCCCCAGGCCCTGATCTCCCCCCCCCCAGGCCCCGATCTCCACCCCCCCCCTCCCCATGCCCCGATCTCCCCCCCCAGGCCCCGATCTCCCCCCCCCCCCCCCAGGCCCCGATCTCCCCCCCCCCTCCCCCAGGCCCCGATCTCCCCCCCCCCTTCCCCCAGGCCCCGATCTCCCCCCCCCCTTCCCCCAGGCCCCGATCTCCCCCCCCCCCTTCCCCCAGGCCCCGATCTCCCCCCCCCCCTTCCCCCAGGCCCCGATCTCCCCCCCCCTTCCCCAGGCCCAATCTCCCCCCCCCCCTTCCCCCAGGCCCCGATCTCCCCCCCCCCTTCCCCCAGGCCCCGATCTCCCCCCCCCCTTCCCCCAGGCCCCGATCTCCCCCCCCCCTTCCCCAGGCCCCGATCTCCCCCCCCCCCCTCCCCCAGGCCCCGATCTCCCCCCCGCCCTTCCCCCAGGCCCCGATCTCCCCCCCCTCCCCCAGGCCCCGATCTCCCCCCCCCCTTCCCCCAGGCCCCGATCTCCCCCCCCCCATTCCCCCAGGCCCCGATCTCCCCTCCCCCAGGCCCCGATCTCCCCCCCCCCCTCCCCCAGGCCCCGATCTCCACTACCCCCCTCCCCCAGGCCCCGATCTCCACTACCCCCCTCCCCCAGGCCCCGATCTCCCCCCCCTCCCCCAGGCCCCGATCTCCCCCCCCCCCTCCCCCAGGCCCCGATCTCCACTACCCCCCTCCCCCAGGCCCCGATCTCCACCCCCCCTCCCCCAGGCCCCGATCTCCACCCCCCCCTCCCCCAGGCCCCGATCTCCACCCCCCCCTCCCCCAGGCCCCGATCTCCACCCCCCCCTCCCCCAGGCCCTGATCTCCCCCCCCCCCGCCCCAGGCCCCGATCTCCACCCCCCCCTCCCCAGGCCCCGATCTCCCCCCCCAGGCCCCGATCTCCCCCCCCCCTCCTCCCCCAGGCCCCGATCTCACCCCCCCTCCCCCAGGCCCCGATCTCCACCCCCCCCCTCCCGCAGGCCCCGATCTCCTTCCTTTAAGACCCTCCTTAAAATCCACCTTTGATCAAGCTTTTAGTCATCCCTTATAATATCTCATGTGGTTCGGTGTCAATTTCTGTTTGATTACACTCCTGTGAAGCGCTCGAGACGTTTTCCTACATTAATTGTTGTTGGCGTAGTAAATAATAAAAATGTTAACGAAGTCTCCCTACAAAAACCAAGATTTTCAATCTCAATAGTACACACGGTAGCAAAGCACAGCATGGATACTGGAGAGACGGGCAAGATTCGGTGGAACAAATGTCAGGGGTGAGTGGAGAGAATGGGAAGGACCATTTTGTTGTATACCAGTTGATCCCCTGTAGTGACCATGGGGAGTCAACACAAGTGCAGTCTTCAGGTGAAAGAGGGAGAGGGGGCAGGGGATAATAGAAGCAGGGTGCAGCGGGCATAATTCAGCCCCAATTGTATCATATGGTCTGCTTTAATTTTCATAATACTTTGACAAAACTTAGGGCAATTTAGGAAGCTATGAAGTAGCATTGGTTGGAACATAGGGATATATCTGCAGTATCGGCTATGGAGCTGCAAACCTGAGGAACTAACCACTTGTGGTAGGAGTGGGCAAGTTTACTTCAGCAGTGTCATTATTATTAGACTAACAATTTATCAAAAGTTAAGATTTTGGATTCTCCAACAATTCATCATATGTTCTGCTTTAATACACTCGGATTTACTGCAAATGGTGGCATAGTGGTTAGCACTGTTGCCTCACAGCGCCAGGGACCCGGGTTCGAATCCGGCCTCGGGCGACTGTCTGTGTGGAGTTTGCACATTCTCCCCGTGTTTGCGTGGGTTTTCTCCGGGTGCTCCGGTTTCCTCCCACAGTCCAAAGATGTGCAGGTTAGGTTGATTGGCTATGATAGATTGACCCTTAGTGTTAGGGGGATTAAATACGTGGGGTTACGGGGATAGGGTGGGATATGTGTTGGTGTAGGGGTTACGGGGATCGGGTGGGATATGTGTCGGTGCAGGCTCGATGGGCCGAAATGGCCTCTATCTGCACTGTGGGATTTCTGTGATTCTGTGAATTCAACAGTAACTGGGGAGTTGGAAACGAGACCCAGGAAAATGGGACCCCAATTGCCATTGACCCCATTTACCACCATGACGCCTGGACCCCACACTGAGCTCTCACCGGTCAGCCTTCTCCCCCAAGCCGTCCTCAGCCTCTCTTGTACCCAGATACCTCCAACACTTTTCCCCATCGTCCGCCTGTTCAAAGCCAATCTCAACCAATCAGAGCTCTCAGCCTTAACTCCAGCAAAGCCCGTGCTCCCTTTTCTCAGACAGAGGCACTGTCCACATCCCCCATGCCGAGTGATTGCCATAATCCGTACCAACCACAATCCAAGGAGTGGCTAAACACTGGGGACTACTTCCCGTCTCCCATTCTCATTTTCAGAAGTTAAATACGAAGAATAAAAATATTTGCAGCAAATCCGAGTGTATGCAATGTTAACTTATTTGGAAACGCTCAATCTGCCGCAGTGTCAGTTTGGCTCAGTTGGTAGCATGCTCTTCGCAGAGGGTTCAATCGCTTCTCCATGACTTGCACACATAATACAGGCTGACACACCAGCAATCATTGGCAATGGTAAGGAATACAGAATCAGGGCTGATAGAGGAGGAGGAAGCTTGAAACGGTATTGCTATTGTATACAAGGACAGGCATCACCGTGGACAAACGAGGGGAGTAAGTCCTACAGTGTGGTGGGCAGGTCAAAGAACAAGGCTTTAAAGTGGTGGGAACTGGGTGGTTGAACTGAGCATTGGTTCAGTGGTTTGAACCCCATTCCAGACAGCCCCAGCAAGTAACAACAAGAGTTTCCCATTTCCAAATACTGGATTGACCTCCAGTGGAGTACGATGGGAGTGGAGTGGCCCTTATGTGCACAGTAATTTGGGATAGCAAGCCTGAGGTGAATAAAACACTTTTATCAATAAGGTACGCACTGGTGGAATAGTACAGATTATCACCACATGCTTTTGATCTCAGACAGTCGCAGAATAACATGCTGAACTTATAGCTCAGCCTACAACTAAGAAGCAACTTTAGTAAGTAAAAGCAGCAAGACATCAGATTTCAGTAGATCATACGGCTTTCCTAAACCACAAGCCATTTCAAAAATAATAAGCTTCTCAACGGTCTAGGTCTAGGAGAGCTTGGAAGTAACACTCAGGTTAGACTAGACTTCAATTTTCCCATGAGCCCCAGCTCGTCAGCAGAGCTTCATTGAAGCAACCTGGAAACAGCAACAGTTTCACTCCCTTGTGCTGTCTGTACTCGGCCAAAGGAAGACAAGGCAATGATAACCTTCCTTACTGATTACACAACCCTGACAATCAAACAGGCCCTCAACAACACATGATCCTCCTGGCACCTTTCCTCATGTAATGTTTGCATCTAGAGAATAGCTTCTCACTGCTATTGTGGGGAGGGGGGGGCGGGGGGGGGTGGCCAGTACCAATAATAGCAGTCACTTGTAATAAATGTTAAATCAATCGATTTGTTCAAGTGGAGACATCTCCTTTGACGTGACATTAACATATTAATCAGGACATGTATATCCTCTCAGAGAAACAAGTTGAACCTAAGGGAGACACTGTAAACTTGCCAAGATACAGTACTATATCCAGAAATCACACACAATACAGTGATTCCACCACACTTTCAGGTACAGGTACTGTGTTCCAGATATTAACAACGCTCTGTTTTTCCCCTCTAATTCTTTGGCCAATTATTTTAAATCTGTGACCTCCGATTACCAATCCACGACCTCCGATTACCAATCCACGACCTCCGATTACCAATCCACGACCTCCGATTACCAATCCACGACCTCCGATTACCAATCCACGACCTCCGATTACCAATCCACGACCTCCGATTACCAATCCACTCACCAGGGGAAAGTTTTTCCCAACTTGCTCTATCAAAACCCCTTATAATTTTGAATCCCTCTATTAGGTTTCCCCTTAACTTTCTCTGCTCTAAGGAGAACAATCCCAGTTTCTCCAATCTCTCCACATAACTGAAGTCCTCATCCCTGGAACCATTCTGGTAAATCTCCTCTGCACCCTCTCCAAGGCCTCGACATCCTTCCTGAAGTGTGTTCCGAATTGGACACAATACTCCAGCTGGGGTCTAACCAGTGATTTCTAAAGGTTCAGGATAACTTCCTTACTTTTGCACGCTATGCCTCTGTTTCTAAAGCCCAGGATCCCATGTGGGAAACAGCCTCTCAATTTGTCCTGGCACCTTCAATGATTTGTGTGTGGACACCCCCAGGTGTCTCTGTTCTTGCACGCCATTTAAAATGGTGCCATTTAGTTTATATTGAAGAGGGGCAGGTTATTCTGCGGGCCAACATTCCTCCCTCAACCAACTGGTCATTTGCCTCATTGGATTTTACAAAATGGCGGCTGCACTTACCGGCATTGAATTACATCTGCCTTGTGTCTGCCCATTTCACCAGCCTGTCTCTGTCCTCCTGCTACTATCCTGCTCACTATTTACTACATTGCCAAGTTTTCTATCATCTGCAAACTTTGAAATTATACTCCCTACACCCAAGTCCAGGTCATTTATCTATAAGAAAAGCAATGGTCCCAATACCAACTCCTGGGGGACCCCACTGCATACTTCTCTCCAGTCAGAAAAACATCCCTTCACTACGACTCTCTGGCTTCTATCCATTAGCCAATTACAGATCCAAGTTACCACCGTCCCTTTAATACCATGTACTTCTATTTTCCAAATAAGTCTATTTACTTTCGTTAAATGTACAGTGAACTGGTCTCATGTTTACAGTTTTCTTTTTACGTCATCAAAAAAAATTCTCAGCAAAAATAGTAGTTAAACCCACATTCTCTGTGACCGTGACACCGTTAAACCCACATTCTCTGTGACCGTGACACGCTGTTAAACCCACATTCTCTGTGACCGTGACACACTGTTAAACCCACATTCTCTGACCGTGACACACTGTTAAACCCACATTCTCTGTGACCGTGACACACCGTTAAACCCACATTCTCTGTGACCGTGACACCGTTAAACCCACATTCTCTGTGACCGTGACACTGTTAAACCCACATTCTCTGTGACCGTGACACACTGTTAAACCCACATTCTCTGACCGTGACACACTGTTAAACCCACATTCTCTGTGACCGTGACACACTGTTAAACCCACATTCTCTCTGACCGTGACACACTGTTAAACCCACATTCTCTGTGACCGTGACACGCTGTTAAACCCACATTCTCTGACCGTGACACAGTTAAACCCACATTCTCTGACCGTGACACACTGTTAAACCCACATTCTCTGTGACCGTGACACACTGTTAAACCCACATTCTCTGTGACCATGACACACTGTTAAACCCACATTCTCTGACCGTGACACAGTTAAACCCACATTCTCTGACCGTGACACACTGTTAAACCCACATTCTGTGTGACCGTGACACACCGTTAAACCCACATTCTCTGACCGTGACACAGTTAAACCCACATTCTCTGTGACCGTGACACACCGGTAAACCCACATTCTCTGTGACCGTGACACACTGTTAAACCCACATTCTCTCTGACCGTGACACACTGTTAAACCCACATTCTCTGTGACCGTGACACAGTTAAACCCACATTCTCTGTGACCGTGACAACACCGTTAAACCCACATTCTCTGACTGTGACACCGTTAAACCCACATTCTCTGTGACCGTGACACACTGTTAAACCAACATTCTCTGTGACCGTGACACACTGTTAAACCCACATTCTCTGTGACCGTGACACAGTTAAACCCACATTCTCTGACTGTGACACTGTTAAACCCACAATCTCTGACCGTGACACACCGTTAAACCCACATTCTCTGTGACCGTGACACACCGTTAAACCCACATTCTCTGTGACCATGACACACTGTTAAACCCACATTCTCTGACCGTGACACACTGTTAAACCCACATTCTCTGACCGTGACACACTGTTAAACCCACATTCTCTGACCGTGACACACTGTTAAACCCACATTCTCTGTGACCGTGACAGTTAAACCCACATTCTCTGTGACCGTGACACCGTTAAACCCACATTCTCTGTGACCGTGACACCGTTAAACCCACATTCTCTGACCGTGACACACTGTTAAACCCACATTCTCTGACCGTGACACACTGTCAAACCCAGACAGGTTCTTTAGTCACAGTCTGTAACAATGGCAGTGGTACACTGCTGTTCTTTGCCCCCCCCTTGGCATCTCAACAGATTTCAACATTGTTGAACACTTCAACACTTCTCTGCCATCCAGCTCAGAGAGATTGGCCTCACTCCTTCCACTCAGATCTATCTGATTGCAGTCAGATCATCTTTAGCAATGGCTTCTCTTCCCATCCTTGCACGGTCACCTTCAGAGTCCCCGAGAATCATTTCCTGACCCCCCTCATCATGCTGCCCACTGACAACACTTCCACCTGTAAACCAATGACACCCAGTTCGACCACGTCACCATAGCTCATGATCCCTGCACTGTAAGGCTGCTTATCTGGCATCCAGTCTTGGATGAACTGCAATTTCCCACAGATAAGCACTGGCAAAATCAAATCTATTGTCTTGGGCCCTCGCAACAAACTCGCAGCTCCCCCACGGAGTCAGAGTACTAGACCCCCATCACAGTGAGTCAGAGTACAAGACCCCTATCACAGTGAGTCAGAGTACTAGACCTCCATCACAGTGAGTCAGAGTACTAGACCCCCATCACAGTGAGTCAGAGTACTAGACCCCCATCACAGTGAGTCAGGGTACTAGACCCCCATCACAGTGAGTCAGAGTACTAGACCCCCATCAGTGAGTCAGAGTACTAGACCCCCATCACAGTGAGTCAGAGTACTAGACCCCCATCACAGTGAGTCTGAGTCCTAGACCCCCATCAAGTTTGGCAGGCAAAACCGTACTGAAACAATGGGCTGCCTTTAAAGAGGAAATAGTTCGGGTACAGTCGAGGTACATTGTGTGGCAATTATCCAGAGAGGCAGCAGCAATTATTGTTTTGTTTTTTAAATTGTGCACTGTTTAAATTCAACCACACATTTTAAATCAACATTCGCTGAAATCCTCTGTAATTAGAAACATTAACTTCAATGGCCTCTGCCACAGATAACACAGGCTTGTTTCCAAGAAAAATGACATTTGAATTTGACAGGTTACTTTACATTTCAGTTCCAGTTAAACGTTAAATGTTAACTAAAGGGAAGCCACATAGTTTGTCAATTCCTGCCCTTTACTAGCACAGTGCCCTAAGTCACATTCATTTTCCATCAGTAAATGCCTTCATTCCGCTGGTTAGAGTAAAAGTGCGATTAATTTTGACTTACCAGGTAATTGGAGAATTTGTTTTACTCAACAAGTTATGATCTGGAATGCACTGTCTGAAAGGGTGGTGGAAGCAGATTCAATATTCACTTTCAAAAGGATATTGTACAAATACTTGAAAAGGAAACATTTTCAGGGCTATGGGATTGGGCAGGGGAGTGGGGCTAATTCGATAGCTCTTTCAAGGAGCCGGTACAGACACGATGGGCCGAATAGCCTCTTTCTGTGCTGTACGATTTCATGAACAGCCTGTTGGGTGTCTTAACGTTACCACCAGCAGCAAGTTAAGCAGCTTTTCTGTAAATATCACTCAGCTCTCTGAAGTACCCCTTCTGCTAACACTCAATACCTGCTCTGAATGTGAGATGAAACATTTTGGGAGGAAGAATAAGAGGAGGGAATATACACTGAAACAGCAAAACTTGAAGAGAAGTAGTGGAGCAGAAATTAAGGGATTCAGAGACACAAATCTTTAAAAGTGGGAGGACAAGTTTCTAAAGCTGTATAAAAAAAACACAGGATCCTAAATTTCATAAAGTACAAAAGCAAAGAGGTAATGTTAAACCTAGTCATTGGTTAGGGTGCAGTTATACTGTGTCCAGATTTTAAAGAACTTGCATAGCACCTTTCACAACCTCAGGCCATCCCAAAGCGCTTTACAGCCAATTCGATGTTTTCGAAGTGTTGCAAAGGATCTAGTCAACAGTTTCAGCAATGTCACAAACCCAGGCTCAGGACTGCAAGCTGCCCAGTGTTATCTGATGGTCAGAAACAGCGAGACTCGCATGGGGGAAACGAACCAATGGCTATGACCAATGTCTAAAGAGCACAAAGGATACTTCGAGCAATCATGGTGGTTTTTGACCACTGGAACTTTCTCAACAGGCAAGGCACTCAGTGGGTGGGATTTATTTGGCTTTTCAGAAAGCATTGGATACATTTCAGATTAAAGTTCATGAAATTATTTGCAAATTAGCTAACTGGATTAAAAAGAGCTTGCAAATCAGAAGCTTGAAGCTAGCTGATGAGAAAGCTGCCTGGGGAGTGTGATAAGCAGAGGGTCCTGCTCTAAACTCACCACTGCTCACAGCAAGGAGGAAGTTGCTGTAAAAACAAACTACAGTATATACCCAAACTGTTAGAGAATGTAAAGGACACGGCGAGCTTTCAAAAGCGGTCACACTACATTAAGCAGTTATGGTAAGGAACACATGATTCATTTTAATGTAGACATTGATATGGGGCATAAATAGGAGTATAATGAATTCAATTACAAACTGCAATTATTTTAACCATGCACAACACAAAACATTTAAAATTTACATGCAACACTGGGTGCCTAACCTTCAAAAAGGGGATTAATGTGTTGGGAACGGTTCACAGAAAAGCAATAAAGAGGATTCTGGATTTAGGGCTCTAGATTATGCAGAGACTTTCAGAATTGATCTCATTTTCACTGGAGAAAACATTGAGGGGCGAAACAATCAAGGCCTTTGAAATGGAGAGAGATATGGCTGATGTATGTGTTAGCAGGTCTAACTTAGACTGTGAGCGCAGCGCTACAATATTAATAGCATCAGATATGTAGGAGACTCCCAGAATTATTCGGTTTATGCTATGTCACTTGAAAATAGGAAGGGAGATGATTATCCGTTTAAGAGCAGGAATCAAAGTCATTAAAATAGACGCAGGTTTTCAAACACTCGATGCAGCAGAACACTCGTGTGCCTTCTCATTTCATTCTTATTATATAACCTTTGCCCTCCACAACAACTTTTATCTCTCATCACCTGAGCCTCTTTCTTTCTCTGATAATATTTTCCTTACTTATTTCAAACAAAGCCTTCAGCTTCTACTACTGCAACTTCATTAATCTTGCTCTACCTGTTTAGAGTCCCCACCCTTTTTATTTATTCATTATCGGAACGTGGGCATCACTGGCAAGGCCGGCATTTATTGTCCATCCCTCTTTGCCTTGAGAAGGTAATGGTGGGTCATCTTATTCTTAGTCGCAGTTTGATACAATGGACTGGTTTGCTAAGTCAATTCAGAGGACAGTTAAGAGTCAACTACGTTGGTGTGGGAATGGAGTCACATATAGACCAATCCAGGTAAGGACGTCGGGTTTCCTTCCCTAAAGGACATCAGTAAATCAGTTGGATTTTTAAGACAATCAGACAGCTTTATCGTCACTTTTACTGATAGCAGCATTGATTTACAATTTCCCGATTTAAAAAAAAACAGAATTCAAATTCTCAAATTGTCACCCTGAGATTAGAACTCACGTTCACTGGATTATTAACCCAGTAACATAACCAGTACACCCAGTTATATTAGTTTAAATCCTCCCTCCCTTCTCCATTTAACCTCTCCACAGGACACTGGCATCTTTTCGGTTCAGGCTAAGACCGTCCTCGCGATGCAGCCTGACCTTCTTCCAGACCTGGCTTCAATGTTCCAAGAATGTGAAACCTTCCCTCCTCCACTAGCCCTGCACCGACCTCCCTAGTCCCGCTCTCCTTCCCTCCTCCACTAGCCCCGCGCTGACCTCCCTAGTCCCGCTCGCCTTCCCTCCTCCACTAGCCCTGCACCGACCTCCCTAGTTCCGCTCTCCTTCCCTCCTCCACTAGCCCCGCACCGACCTCCCTAGTCCCGCTCTCCTTCCCTCCTCCACTAGCCCCGCGCTGACCTCCCTAGTCCCGCTCTCCTTCCCTCCTCCACTAGCCCCGCGCTGACCTCCCTAGTCCCGCTCGCCTTCCCTCCTCCACTAGCCCTGCACCGACCTCCCTAGTCCCACTCTCCTTCCCTCCTCCACTAGCCCCGCACCGACCTCCCTAGTCCCGCTCTCCTTCCCTCCTCCACTAGCCCCGCACCAACCTCCCTAGTCCCGCTCTCCTTCCCTCCTCCACTAGCCCTGCACTGACCTCCCTAGTCCCTCTCGCCTTCCCTCCTCCACTAGCCCCGCACCGACCTCCCTAGTCCCGCTCTCCTTCCCTCCTCCACTAGCCCCGCGCTGACCTCCCTAGTCCCGCTCGCCTTCCCTCCTCCACTAGCCCTGCACCGACCTCCCTAGTCCCGCTCTCCTTCCCTCCTCCACTAGCCCTGCACCGACCTCCCTAGTCCCGCTCTCCTTCCCTCCTCCACTAGCCCTGCGCTGACCTCCCTAGTCCCGCTCTCCTTCCCTCCTCCACTAGCCCTGCACTGACCTCCCTAGTCCCGCTCTCCTTCCCTCCTCCACTAGCCCCGCGCTGGCCTCCCTAGTCCCGCTCGCCTTCCCTCCTCCACTAGCCCTGCACTGACCTCCCTAGTCCCGCTCTCCTTCCCTCCTCCACTAGCCCTGCACTGACCTCCCTAGTCCCGCTCTCCTTCCCTCCTCCACTAGCCCCGCACTGACCTCCCTAGTCCCGCTCTCCTTCCCTCCTCCATTAGCCCTGCACTGACCTCCCTAGTCCCGCTCTCCTTCCCTCCTCCACTAGCCCCGCGCTGGCCTCCCTAGTCCCGCTCTCCTTCCCT
Organism: Somniosus microcephalus; assembly: GCF_052327205.1. Lineage (NCBI taxonomy): Eukaryota > Metazoa > Chordata > Chondrichthyes > Squaliformes > Somniosidae > Somniosus > Somniosus microcephalus. The sequence goes on along the minus strand of NC_141003.1, from coordinate 4,021,273 downwards.
CCTCCACTAGCCCCGCACTGACCTCCCTAGTCCCGCTCTCCTTCCCTCCTCCATTAGCCCTGCACTGACCTCCCTAGTCTCGCTCTCCTTCCCTCCTCCACTAGCCCCGCACTGACCTCCCTAGTCCCGCCCTGACCTCCCTAGTCCCGCCCTCCTCCATTAGCCCTGCACTGACCTCCCTAGTCCCGCTCTCCTTCCCTCCTCCACTAGCCCCGCACTGACCTCCCTAGTCCCGCTCTCCTTCCCTCCTCCATTAGCCCTGCACCGACCTCCCTAGTCCCGCTCTCCTTCCCTCCTCCACTAGCCCTGCACCGACCTCCCTAGTCCCGCTCTCCTTCCCTCCTCCACTAGCCCCGCACTGACCTCCCTAGTCCCGCTCTCCTTCCCTCCTCCAGTAGCCCCGCGCTGACCTCCCTAGTCCTGCTCTCCTTCCCTCCTCCACTAGCCCCGCGCTGACCTCCCTAGTCCCGCTCTCCTTCCCTCCTCCACTAGCCCCGCGCTGACCTCCCTAGTCCCGCTCTCCTTCCCTCCTCCATTAGCCCTGCACTGACCTCCCTAGTCCCGCTCTCCTTCCCTCCTCCATTAGCCCTGCACTGACCTCCCTAGTCCCGCTCTCCTTCCCTCCTCCACTAGCCCCGCGCCGGCCTCCCTAGTCCCGCTCTCCTTCCCTCCTCCACTAGCCCCGCACTGACCTCCCTAGTCCCGCTCGCCTTCCCTCCTCCACTAGCCCCGCACCGACCTCCCTAGTCCCGCTCTCCTTCCCTCCTCCACTAGCCCCGCACTGACCTCCCTAGTGCCGCTCTCCTTCCCTCCTCCACTTGCCCTGCACCGACCTCCCTAGTCCCGCTCGCCTTCCCTCCTCCACTAGCCCTGCACTGACCTCCCTAGTCCCGCTCTCCTTCGCTCCTCCACTAGCCCTGCACCGACCTCCCTAGTCCCGCTCGCCTTCCCTCCTCCACTAGCCCTGCACTGACCTCCCTAGTCCCGCTCTCCTTCCCTCCTCCACTAGCCCCGCGCTGACCTCCCTAGTCCCGCTCTCCTTCCCTCCTCCACTAGCCCTGCACCGACCTCCCTAGTCCCGCTCTCCTTCCCTCCTCCACTAGCCCCGCACTGACCTCCCTAGTCCCGCTCTCCTTCCCTCCTCCACTAGCCCCGCGCTGACCTCCCTAGTCCCGCTCTCCTTCCCTCCTCCACTAGCCCCGCGCTGACCTCTAGTCCCGCTCTCCTTCCCTCCTCCAGTAGCCCCGCGCTGACCTCCCTAGTCCCGCTCTCCTTCCCTCCTCCACTAGCCCCGCGCTGACCTCCCTAGTCCCGCTCGCCTTCCCTCCTCCACTAGCCCCGTGCTGGCCTCCCTAGTCCCGCGCTCCTTCCCTCCTCCACTAGCCCCGCGCTGACCTCCCTAGTCCCGCTCTCCTTCCCTCCTCCACTAGCCCCGCGCTGACCTCCCTAGTCCCGCTCTCCTTCCCTCCTCCACTAGCCCTGCACCGACCTCCCTAGTCCCGCTCTCCTTCCCTCCTCCACTAGCCCCGCACTGACCTCCCTAGTCCTGCTCTCCTTCCCTCCTCCATTAGCCCTGCACTGACCTCCCTAGTCCCGCTCTCCTTCCCTCCTACATTGGCCATGCAGCAGTAGCGGCGGTGGCAGCAGTGCGGACCTGTGAGGAGCGGTGGCGATGTAGAGAGAGCCCGAGGCGTGGGTAGGCCCCGCAGCAGTAGCGGACCTGGGAGGAGCGGCGGCGATATAGAGAGAGCCCGAGGCGTGGGTAGGCCCCGCAGCAGTAGCGGCGGTGGCGGCAGTGCGGACCTGTGAGGAGCGGTGGCGATGTAGAGAGAGCCCGAGGCGCAGGTAGGCCCACAGCAGCAGCAGTAGCGGCGGCAGTGTGGACCTGTGAGGAGCGGTGGCGATGTAGAGAGAGCCCGAGGCGTGGGTAGGCCCCACAGCAGCAGCAGTAGCGGCGGCAGTGTGGACCTGTGAGGAGCGGTGGCGATGTAGAGAGAGCCCGAGGCGTGGGTAGGCCCCACAGCAGCAGCAGTAGCAGCGGCAGTGTGGACCTGGGAGGAGCGGCGGCGATGTAGAGAGAGTCTGAGGCACGGGTAGGCCCCACAGCAGCAGCAGTAGCGGCGGTGGCAGCAGTGCGGACCTGGGAGGAGCGGCGGCGATGTAGAGAGAGTCTGAGGCACGGGTAGGCCCACAGCAGCAGCAGTAGCGGCGGTGGCGGCAGTGCGGACCTGGGAGGAGTGGCGAGGCGGCGGCGGTCCCAACTCAGCACCGGCAGAATTTTCAGAGTGATGTCAGAAGTCAAAAGTGACATTGGCACAAGGGGAGGGAGCTGATTGAGGCCAGTGTCGGGAGCGGAGAAAGCGGCGGTACAAGGCTTACCAATCTCACAGACGGCGTTCCGGAGCCACGTCACAATTCAAAAAGTGACGCGGGCAAGATGGAGCAGCTGATTGTGTGAGCACGGCCACGTGAGTATTTATACTACTCTATAGTTTGACAGTTAAGATTAATAGCTTATAAAGTTTAGAAGGTCTTAATTTTTGTAGTTATAGTTTCTGAGGTCCCTGTTGTGTATCGGGGAGTGCAAGTAACCAAGGGCCCTTGAGTATATCATTTAATTGCAGTGTAATTAGTGGTATTTAATTAATTTAAATGAATTTAAATTAATTAAAGGGTAAGTCATGGCAGGACAGCTCAGCCCCGTGGCAGACTCCTCCTGCACTATGTGGGAAATCAGGGACACTTCCTTTGTCCCTAATGACGATGTGTGCAGGAAGTGTATCCAGCTGCAGCAACTGGCAGACTGCATTGCAGCACTGGAGCTGCGAATGGATACATACTGGAGCATTCGCGATGCTGAGGACATCGTGGATAGCACGTTTAGGGAGTTGGTCACACTGCAAGTAAAGGCTGCACAGGCAGGAAGGGAATGGGTGACCACCAGGCAGAGTAGTAGGCGCAGGCAGGTAGTGCAGGGATCCCCTGTGGCCATCCCCCTCTCAAACAGATATACCAATTTGGACATTGTTGAGGGAGATGGCTTATCGGGGGAAGGCAGCAGCAGCCAACTTCCTGGCACCGTGGGTGGTTTTGCTGCACAGGACGGGAGGAAAAAGCGCAGGAGAGCTATAGTGATTGGGGATTCTATTAAAGGGGAATAGATAGGCGTTTCTGCGGCCGCAAACGAGACTCCAGGATGGTATGCTGCCTCCCTGGTGCAAGGGTCAAGGATGTCTCGGGACGGCTGCAGGGCATTCTGGAGGGGGAGGGTGAACAACCAGTTGTCATGGCGCATATAGGCACCAACGACAAAGGTAAAAACCAGGATGAGGTCCTAAAAGCTGAATATAGGGAGTTAGGAGGTAAATTAAAAAATAGGACCTCAAAAAGGTAGTAATCTCAGGATTGCTACCAGTGCCACGTGCTAGTCAGAGTAGAAATAGAAGGATATTTCAGATGAATACATGGCTAGAGGAATGTTGCAAGGGGGAGGGATTCAAATTCCTGGGACATTGGAACCGGTTCTGGGGGAGGTGGGACCAGTACAAACTGGACGGTTTGCACCTGGGCAGGACCAGGATCGATGTCCTAGGGGGAGTGTTTGCTAATGCTGTTGGGGAGGGTTTAAACTATAATGGCAGGGGGTTGGGTACCTGTGCAGGGAGACAGAGGCAAGGGAAGCAAGGATAGAAGCAAAAGACAGGAAGGAGAAAAGCAAAACTGGCAGTCAAAGAAATGAAGGGTTTAAATCAAACATGGCCACAGTAAATAATAATTCTAAAAGGTGTTAAAAAAACAAGCCTAAAGGCTTTGTTAATGCGAGGAGCATTCGTAATAAGGTGGATGAATTAGCTGCACAAATAGATGTAAACGGATATGATATAATTGGGATTACAGAGGCATGGCTCCAGGGTGACCAAGGCTGGGAATTCAACATCCAGGGGTATTCAATATTCAGGAAAGACAGGCAAAAAGGAAAAGGAGGTGGGGTAGCATTGCTAGTTAAAGAGGAGATTAACACAATAGTAAGGAAGAATATTAGCTCTGATGATGTGGAATCTGTATGGGTAGAGCTGAGAAATACCATGGGGCAGAAAACGTTAGTGGGAGTTGTATACAGACCCCCAAACAGTAATGCTGAGGTTGGGGATGGCATTAAACGGGAAATTGGAGATGCGTGCAATAAGGCCATAGCAGTTATCATGTGAGATTTTAATCTACATATAGATTGGGCTAACCAAATTAGTAACAATACTGTGGAGGAGGAATTCCTGGAGTGTATACGGGATGGTTTCCTGGATCAATATGTCGAGGAACCAACTGGAGATCAGGCCATCTTAGACTGGGTATTATGTAATGAGAAAGGATTAATTAGCAATCTTGTTGTGCGAGGCCCCTTGGGGCAGAGCGATCATAATATGATCGAATTCTTCATTAAGATGGAGAGTGAAGTAGTTGACTCAGAGACTAGGGTCCTGAATTTAAATAAAGGAAACTACGATGGTATGAGGTGCGAGTTGGCTAGGATGGATTGGGGAACGTTACTTAAAGGGTTGACGGTGGATCAGCAATGGCAAACATTTAAAGATCGCATGGATGAACTACAGAATTTGTTCATCCCTGTTTGGCATAAAAATAAAACAAAGAAGGAGATTCAACCGTGGCTAACAAGGGAAATTAGGGATAGCATAAAATACAAGGAGAGGACATATAAATTGGCCAGAAAAAGCAGCAAACTTGAGGATTGGGAGCAGTTTAGGATTCAGCAAAGGAGGACAAAGGGATTAATTAAGAGGGGGAAAATAGAGTATGAGAGTAAGCTTTCAGGGAACATAAAAACTGACTGTAAAAGCTTCTATAGATATGTGAAGAGAAAAAGATTGGTGAAGTCAAGCATAGGTCCCTTGCAGTCAGAATCAAGGGAATTTATAATGGGGAACAAAGAAATAGCAGACCAATTAAATACATACTTTGGTTGTCTTCACAAAGGAGGACACAAATAACTTCTCAGAGATGTCGGGGAACATAGGGTCTAATGAGAGGGAGGAACTGAATGAAATCAGTATTTGTAGGGAAATGGTGTTAGGGAAATTGATGGGATTGAAGGTCGATAAATCCCCAGGGCCTGATAATCTACATCCTAGGGTACTTAAGGAAGTGGCCCTAGAAATAGTAGATGCATTGCTGGTCATCTTCCAAAATTCTATAGACTCTGGAACAGTTCCCATGGATTAGAGGGTAGCTAATGTAACCCCACTATTCAAAAAAGGTGGTAGAGAGAAAACAGGGAATTACAGACCAGTAAGCCTGACATCGGTAGTGGGGAAAATGCTAGAGTCCATTATAAAAGATGTAATAGCAGAGCACTTGGAAAACAGTGACAGGATCGGACAAAGTCAACATGGATTTACAAAAGGTAAATCGTGCTTGACTAATCTACTGGAATTTTTTGAGGATGCAACTGGTAGAATAGATAAGGGAGAACCAGTGGATGTGGTGTATTTGGACTTTCAGAAGGCTTTCGATAAGGTCCCGCATAAGAGATTAGAGTGTAAAGTTAAAGCACATGGGATTGGGGGTAAGGTACTGACTTGGATAGAGAACTGGTTGGCAGAGAGTTGGAATAAACGGGTCTTTTTCCGAGTGGCGGGCAGTGACTAGTGGGGTACCGCAGGGATTGGTCCTAGGACCCCAGCTATTCACAATATATATTAATGATCTAGACGAGGGAACTAGATGTAATATCTCCAAGTTTGCAGATGACACAAAGCTGGGTGGGCGTGTGTGCTGTGAAGAGGATGCAGAGAAACTCCAGTATGATTTGGACAGGTTGGGTGATCGGGCAGATGCATTATAACGTGGATAAATGTGAGGTTATCCACTTTGGTGGCAAAAACAGGAAGGCAGATTATTATTTGAATGGCAATAGATTGGGAGAAAGGGAAGTGCAAAGAGACTTGGGTGTCCTTGTGCACCAGTCGCTGAAGGTAAGCATGCAGGTGCAGCAGGCGGTTAAGGCGGCAAATGGTGTATTGGCCTTCGTAGCGAGAGGATTCGAGTACAGGAGCAAGGATGTCTTGCTGCAGTTGTACAGGGCCTTGGTGAGACCACACCTTGAGTATTATGTGCAGTTTTGTTCGTCTTATCTGAGGAAGGGTGTTCTTGCCATGGAGGGAGTGCAGCGGAGATTCACCAGACTGATACCTGGGATGACAGGAATGACGTATGAAGACAGATTGGGTCGATTGGGCTTGTATACGCTAGAGTTTAGAAGAATGATAGGGGATCTCATTGAAAATTATAAAATTCCAACAGGACTAGACAGACTAGATGCAGAAATGATGTTCCCGATGGTGGGGGAGTCCAGAACCAGGGGTCACAGTCTAAAGATAAGGGGTAAGCCATTTAGGACTGAGATGAGGAGGAATTTCTTCACCCAGAGAGTGGTGAACCTGTGGAATTCTCTACCACAGAAGGCAGTTGAGGCCAATTCATTAAATATATTCAAGGAGTTAGATATATTTCTTAAGGCTAAAGGGATCAAGGGATATGGGGAGAAGGCAGGGACAGGGTACTGAATTTGGATGATCAGCCATGATCTCATTAAATGGCAGAGCACGCTCGAGGGGCCGAATGGCCTACTCCTGCTCCTATCTTCTATGTTTCTGTGTGTCTATGCACTGACCTCCCTAGTCCATAGAAACATAGAAGATAGGAATAGGCCATTCGGCCCCTCGAGCCTGTTCCGCCAATTCTTTGTTCCCCATTATAAATTCCCCTGATTCTGACTGCAAGGGACCTATGCTTGACTTCACAAATCTTTTTCTCTTCACATATCTACAGAAGCTTTTACAGTCAGTTTTTATGTTCGTTGAAAGCTTGATCTCATATTTTATTTTCCCCCTCTTAATTAATCCCTTTGACTTCCTTTGCTGAATCCTAAACTGCTCCCAATCCTCAGGTTTGCTGCTTTTTCTGGCCAACTTATATGTCCTCTCCTTGGATCTTATGCTATCCCGAATTTCCCTTGTTAGCCACGGTTGAATCTCCTTCTTTGTTTTATTTTTATGCCAAACAGGGATGAACAAATTCTGTAGTTCATCCATGCGATCTTTAAATGTTTGCCATTGCCTATCCGCCGTCAACCCTTTAAGTAACGTTCCCCAATCCATCCTAGCCAACTCGCGCCTTATACCATTGTAGTCCCGCTCTCCTTCCCTCCTACATTAGCCCTGCACTGACCTTCCTAATCTCGCTCTCGTTCTCTCCTGCGTTAGCCCTGCACTGACCTTCCTAATCTCGTTCTCTTACATTAGCCATGCACTGACCTTCCTAATCTCGCTCTCCTTCCCTCCTGCATTAGCCCTGCACTGACCTTCCTAATCTCGTTCTCTTACATTAGCCACGCACTGACCTTCCTAATCTCGCTCTCCTTCCCTCCTGCGTTAGTCCTGCAGCCATGCACTGACCTCCCGAGTCCTGCTCTCCTACATTAGCCCTGCACTGACCTCCCTAGTCCCGCTCTTCTCTCCTCCATTAGCCCTGCAGCCATGTACTGACCTCCCTAGTCCCGCTCTCCTTCTCTTCTACATTAGCCCTGCAGCCATCCACCGACCTTCCTTATCTCGCTCTCCATCCAATACAGGAAGCAATCTGTAGATTCCCACCTTGTGCTCCTGTTTATCAGTCTGGTGCCCAACTCCCCCCGTGTCCCTCTATCCATGTCATTGGTTCCAACATGGATCATGACATTTGGCCACTATTCCTCGTTTCCCAGAAGTTTTCCCACCCCGATGTGTTTCACCCGGGCACCAGGCAGGCAACAGACATTCAGGTCTCCAGGCCACAACTTCAACCAAGGCCACCAATATCCCTGACTATCGAATCCCCACAACTACCACTCTCCAGTCTACCTGCCTCTCACCGCATGTTGCCCAGGATCACCCTCCTCCAGGTTATTGCCCACCTCATACTTGTGCAACATCATGTGCCCTTTGGACAGATGCATTACCAGCACCTGGGAGTACCAGCTCCCTCTGCACATGGTCACCCCTTTCTTTCTACATTATCCCCTTGTCCTGAACTGTCTAGCACTGCCTCATTCTGGAGAGTTTGATTCAGAAACCCCCTCATCCTCTCTGATACTGCCAAGTGCAGCCACTTGCTGCTGGAGCACAGAAATTCTGTACCAGGGAATCAATCTTCCAACACTTGTGCTGCTCCTGGGTCAACCCAGCATCCACAATGGCCCACATATCGCACACACATCATGAGGGGTTGATGCATTGCCCTCCCTCTGTGTCTAGCTTAAAAACATAGCTACTGTTAACCTGAATTCCCACTAGCACCGAACTCTCAAGAATCAAACTTGCTTCACACAAGTATTAGAGGGGAAAATCTCACTTTTCCATCTTCCTTCTGCAGCTTCAAGCCAAATGCCCCGACACTGCCAATTTCTGAATAGAGCAAAGCTTCCTTAAAACCACCTCATCTTTGTCTCTCACCAAAAATAAAAAGCAGGCAGCTCCCTCTGAAATTGTTGGGTGGGAGAAAGAATCCAGTCATGGATTGGTGGGTTTGAGTGAGGAATCTAGTCATGGATTGGTGGGTTTGAGTGAGGAATCCAGTCATGGATTGGTGGGTTTGAGTGAGGAATCCAGTCATGGATTGGTGGGTTTGAGTGAAGAATCCAGTCATGGATTGGTGGGTTTGAGTGAGGAATCCAGTCATGGATTGGTGGGTTTGAGTGAGGAATCCAGTCATGGATTGGTGGGTTTGAGTGAGGAATCCAGTCATGGATTGGTGGGTTTGAGTGAGGAATCCAGTCATGGATTGGTGGGTTTGAGTGAGGAATCCAGTCATGGATTGGTGGGCGTGAGTGAGGAATCCAGTCATGGATTGGTGGGTTTGAGTGAGGAATCCAGTCACGGATTGGTGGGCGTGAGTGAGGAATCCAGTCATGGATTGGTGGGTTTGGGTTTGAGTGAGGAATCCAGTCATGGATTGGTGGGTTTGAGTGAGGAATCCAGTCATGGATTGGTGGGTTTGAGTGAGGAATCCAGTCATGGATTGGTGGGTTTGAGTGAGGAATCCAGTCATGGATTGGTGGGTTTGAGTGAGGAATCCAGTCATGGATTGGTGGGTTTGAGTGAGGAATCCAGTCATGGATTGGTGGGTTTGAGTGAGGAATCCAGTCATGGATTGGTGGGTTTGAGTGAGGAATCCAGTAATGGATTGGTGGGTTTGAGTGAGGAATCCAGTCATGGATTGGTGGGCTTGAGTGAGGAATCCAGTCATGGATTGGTGGGTTTGAGTGAGGAATCCAGTCATGGATTGGTGGGTTTGAGTGAGGAATCCAGTCATGGATTGGTGGGTTTGAGTGAGGAATCCAGTCATGGATTGGTGGGCTTGAGTGAGGAATCCAGTCATGGATTGGTGGGTTTGAGTGAGGAATCCAGTCATGGATTGGTGGGCTTGAGTGAGGAATCCAGTCATGGATTGGTGGGTTTGAGTGAGGAATCCAGTCATGGATTGGTGGGTTTGAGTGAGGAATCCAGTCAAGGATTGGTGGGTTTGAGTGAGGAATCTAGTCATGGATTGGTGGGTTTGAGTGAGGAATCCAGTCAAGGATTGGTGGGTTTGAGTGAGGAATCCAGTCATGGATTGGTGGGTTTGAGTGAGGAATCCAGTCACGGATTGGTGGGTTTGAGTGAGGAATCCAGTCACGGATTGGTGGGTTTGAGTGAGGAATCCAGTCATGGATTGGTGGGTTTGAGTGAGGAATCCAGTCATGGATTGGTGGGTTTGAGTGAGGAATCCAGTCATGGATTGGTGGGTTTGAGTGAGGAATCCAGTCATGGATTGGTGGGTTTGAGTGAGGAATCCAGTCATGGATTGGTGGGTTTGAGTGAGGAATCCAGTCATGGATTGGTGGGTTTGAGTGAGGAATCCAGTCAAGGATTGGTGGGTTTGAGTGAGGAATCTAGTCATGGATTGGTGGGTTTGAGTGAGGAATCCAGTCATGGATTGGTGGGCGTGAGTGAGGAATCCAGTCATGGATTGGTGGGTTTGAGTGAGGAATCCAGTCACGGATTGGTGGGCGTGAGTGAGGAATCCAGTCATGGATTGGTGGGTTTGAGTGAGGAATCCAGTCATGGATTGGTGGGTTTGAGTGAGGAATCCAGTCATGGATTGGTGGGTTTGAGTGAGGAATCCAGTCATGGATTGGTGGGTTTGAGTGAGGAATCCAGTCATGGATTGGTGGGTTTGAGTGAGGAATCCAGTCATGGATTGGTGGGTTTGAGTGAGGAATCCAGTCATGGATTGGTGGGTTTGAGTGAGGAATCCAGTCATGGATTGGTGGGTTTGAGTGAGGAATCCAGTAATGGATTGGTGGGTTTGAGTGAGGAATCCAGTCATGGATTGGTGGGCTTGAGTGAGGAATCCAGTCATGGATTGGTGGGTTTGAGTGAGGAATCCAGTCATGGATTGGTGGGTTTGAGTGAGGAATCCAGTCATGGATTGGTGGGTTTGAGTGAGGAATCCAGTCATGGATTGGTGGGCTTGAGTGAGGAATCCAGTCATGGATTGGTGGGTTTGAGTGAGGAATCCAGTCATGGATTGGTGGGCTTGAGTGAGGAATCCAGTCATGGATTGGTGGGTTTGAGTGAGGAATCCAGTCATGGATTGGTGGGTTTGAGTGAGGAATCCAGTCAAGGATTGGTGGGTTTGAGTGAGGAATCTAGTCATGGATTGGTGGGTTTGAGTGAGGAATCCAGTCAAGGATTGGTGGGTTTGAGTGAGGAATCCAGTCATGGATTGGTGGGTTTGAGTGAGGAATCCAGTCACGGATTGGTGGGTTTGAGTGAGGAATCCAGTCACGGATTGGTGGGTTTGAGTGAGGAATCCAGTCATGGATTGGTGGGTTTGAGTGAGGAATCCAGTCATGGATTGGTGGGTTTGAGTGAGGAATCCAGTCATGGATTGGTGGGTTTGAGTGAGGAATCCAGTCATGGATTGGTGGGTTTGAGTGAGGAATCCAGTCATGGATTGGTGGGTTTGAGTGAGGAATCCAGTCATGGATTGGTGGGTTTGAGTGAGGAATCCAGTCAAGGATTGGTGGGTTTGAGTGAGGAATCTAGTCATGGATTGGTGGGTTTGAGTGAGGAATCCAGTCATGGATTGGTGGGCGTGAGTGAGGAATCCAGTCATGGATTGGTGGGTTTGAGTGAGGAATCCAGTCACGGATTGGTGGGCGTGAGTGAGGAATCCAGTCATGGATTGGTGGGTTTGAGTGAGGAATCCAGTCATGGATTGGTGGGTTTGAGTGAGGAATCCAGTCATGGATTGGTGGGTTTGAGTGAGGAATCCAGTCATGGATTGGTGGGTTTGAGTGAGGAATCCAGTCATGGATTGGTGGGTTTGAGTGAGGAATCCAGTCATGGATTGGTGGGTTTGAGTGAGGAATCCAGTCATGGATTGGTGGGTTTGAGTGAGGAATCCAGTCATGGATTGGTGGGTTTGAGTGAGGAATCCAGTAATGGATTGGTGGGTTTGAGTGAGGAATCCAGTCATGGATTGGTGGGCTTGAGTGAGGAATCCAGTCATGGATTGGTGGGTTTGAGTGAGGAATCCAGTCATGGATTGGTGGGTTTGAGTGAGGAATCCAGTCATGGATTGGTGGGTTTGAGTGAGGAATCCAGTCATGGATTGGTGGGCTTGAGTGAGGAATCCAGTCATGGATTGGTGGGTTTGAGTGAGGAATCCAGTCATGGATTGGTGGGCTTGAGTGAGGAATCCAGTCATGGATTGGTGGGTTTGAGTGAGGAATCCAGTCATGGATTGGTGGGTTTGAGTGAGGAATCCAGTCAAGGATTGGTGGGTTTGAGTGAGGAATCTAGTCATGGATTGGTGGGTTTGAGTGAGGAATCCAGTCAAGGATTGGTGGGTTTGAGTGAGGAATCCAGTCATGGATTGGTGGGTTTGAGTGAGGAATCCAGTCACGGATTGGTGGGTTTGAGTGAGGAATCCAGTCACGGATTGGTGGGTTTGAGTGAGGAATCCAGTCATGGATTGGTGGGTTTGAGTGAGGAATCCAGTCATGGATTGGTGGGTTTGAGTGAGGAATCCAGTCATGGATTGGTGGGTTTGAGTGAGGAATCCAGTCATGGATTGGTGGGTTTGAGTGAGGAATCCAGTCATGGATTGGTGGGTTTGAGTGAGGAATCCAGTCATGGATTGGTGGGTTTGAGTGAGGAATCCAGTCAAGGATTGGTGGGTTTGAGTGAGGAATCTAGTCATGGATTGGTGGGTTTGAGTGAGGAATCCAGTCAAGGATTGGTGGGTTTGAGTGAGGAATCCAGTCATGGATTGGTGGGTTTGAGTGAGGAATCCAGTCACGGATTGGTGGGTTTGAGTGAGGAATCCAGTCACGGATTGGTGGGTTTGAGTGAGGAATCCAGTCATGGATTGGTGGGTTTGAGTGAGGAATCCAGTCATGGATTGGTGGGTTTGAGTGAGGAATCCAGTCATGGATTGGTGGGTTTGAGTGAGGAATCCAGTCATGGATTGGTGGGTTTGAGTGAGGAATCCAGTCAAGGATTGGTGGGTTTGAGTGAGGAATCCAGCCATGGATTGGTGGGTTTGAGTGAGGAATCCAGTCATGGATTGGTGGGTTTGAGTGAGGAATCCAGTCATGGATTGGTGGGTTTGAGTGAGGAATCCAGCCATGGATTGGTGGGTTTGAGTGAGGAATCCAGTCATGGATTGGTGGGTTTGAGTGAGGAATCCAGTCATGGATTGGTGGGTTTGAGTGAGGAATCCAGTCATGGATTGGTGGGTTTGAGTGAGGAATCCAGTCACGGATTGGTGGGTTTGAGTGAGGAATCCAGTCACGGATTGGTGGGTTTGAGTGAGGAATCCAGTCATGGATTGGTGGGTTTGAGTGAGGAATCCAGTCATGGATTGGTGGGTTTGAGTGAGGAATCCAGTCATGGATTGGTGGGTTTGAGTGAGGAATCCAGTCATGGATTGGTGGGTTTGAGTGAGGAATCCAGTCATGGATTGGTGGGTTTGAGTGAGGAATCCAGTCATGGATTGGTGGGTTTGAGTGAGGAATCCAGTCATGGATTGGTGGGTTTGAGTGAGGAATCCAGTCATGGATTGGTGGGTTTGAGTGAGGAATCCAGTCAAGGATTGGTGGGTTTGAGTGAGGAATCCAGTCATGGATTGGTGGGTTTGAGTGAGGAATCCAGTCATGGATTGGTGGGTTTGAGTGAGGAATCCAGTCATGGATTGGTGGGTTTGGGTTTGAGTGAGGAATCTAGTCATGGATTGGTGGGCTTGAGTGAGGAATCCAGTCATGGATTGGTGGATTTGAGTGAAGAATCCAGTCATGGATTGGTGGGCTTGAGTGAGGAATCTAGTCATGGATTGGTGGGTTTGAGTGAGGAATCCAGTCAAGGATTGGTGGATTTGAGTGAGGAATCCAGTCATGGATTGGTGGGCTTGAGTGAGGAATCCAGTCATGGATTGGTGGATTTGAGTGAGGAATCCAGTCATGGATTGGTGGATTTGAGTGAAGAATCCAGTCATGGATTGGTGGGCTTGAGTGAGGAATCCAGTCATGGATTGGTGGGTTTGAGTGAGGAATCCAGTCATGGATTGGTGGGCTTGAGTGAGGAATCTAGTCATGGATTGGTGGGTTTGAGTGAGGAATCCAGTCAAGGATTGGTGGGTTTGAGTGAGGAATCCAGTCAAGGATTGGTGGGTTTGAGTGAGGAATCCAGTCAAGGATTGGTGGGTTTGAGTGAGGAATCCAGTCATGGATTGGTGGGTTTGAGTGAGGAATCCAGTCAAGGATTGGTGGGTTTGAGTGAGGAATCCAGTCAAGGATTGGTGGGTTTGAGTGAGGAATCCAGTCAAGGATTGGTGGGTTTGAGTGAGGAATCCAGTCATGGATTGGTGGGTTTGAGTGAGGAATCCAGTCAAGGATTGGTGGGTTTGAGTGAGGAATCCAGTCAAGGATTGGTGGGTTTGAGTGAGGAATCCAGTCATGGATTGGTGGGTTTGAGTGAGGAATCCAGTCATGGATTGGTGGGTTTGAGTGAGGAATCCAGTCATGGATTGGTGGGTTTGAGTGAGGAATCCAGTCATGGATTGGTGGGTTTGAGTGAGGAATCCAGTCAAGGATTGGTGGGTTTGAGTGAGGAATCCAGTCATGGATTGGTGGGTTTGAGTGAGGAATCCAGTCATGGATTGGTGGGTTTGAGTGAGGAATCCAGTCAAGGATTGGTGGGTTTGAGTGAGGAATCCAGTCATGGATTGGTGGGCTTGAGTGAGGAATCCAGTCATGGATTGGTGGGTTTGAGTGAGGAATCCAGTCATGGATTGGTGGGTTTGAGTGAGGAATCCAGTCAAGGATTGGTGGGTTTGAGTGAGGAATCCAGTCATGGATTGGTGGGTTTGGGTTTGAGTGAGGAATCTAGTCATGGATTGGTGGGCTTGAGTGAGGAATCCAGTCATGGATTGGTGGGTTTGAGTGAGGAATCCAGTCATGGATTGGTGGGTTTGAGTGAGGAATCCAGTCATGGATTGGTGGGTTTGAGTGAGGAATCCAGTCATGGATTGGTGGGTTTGAGTGAAGAATCCAGTCATGGATTGGTGGGTTTGAGTGAGGAATCCAGTCATGGATTGGTGGGTTTGAGTGAGGAATCCAGTCATGGATTGGTGGGTTTGAGTGAGGAATCCAGTCATGGATTGGTGGGTTTGAGTGAGGAATCCAGTCATGGATTGGTGGGTTTGAGTGAGGAATCCAGTCATGGATTGGTGGGTTTGAGTGAGGAATCCAGTCATGGATTGGTGGGTTTGAGTGAGGAATCCAGTCATGGATTGGTGGGTTTGAGTGAGGAATCCAGTCATGGATTGGTGGGTTTGAGTGAGGAATCCAGTCATGGATTGGTGGGTTTGAGTGAGGAATCCAGTCATGGATTGGTGGGTTGAGTGAGAAATCCAGTCATGGATTGGTGGGTTTGAGTGAGGAATCCAGTCATGGATTGGTGGGTTTGAGTGAGGAATCCAGTCATGGATTGGTGGGTTGAGTGAGAAATCCAGTCATGGATTGGTGGGTTTGAGTGAGGAATCCACTCATGGATTGGTGGGTTTGAGTGAGGAATCCAGTCATGGATTGGTGGGTTTGAGTGAGGAATCCAGTCATGGATTGGTGGGTTTGAGTGAGGAATCCAGTAATGGATTGGTGGGTTTGAGTGAGGAATCCAGTCATGGATTGGTGGGTTGAGTGAGAAATCCAGTCATGGATTGGTGGGTTTGAGTGAGGAATCCAGTCATGGATTGGTGGGTTTGAGTGAGGAATCCAGTCATGGATTGGTGGGTTTGAGTGAGGAATCCAGTCATGGATTGGTGGGTTTGAGTGAGGAATCCAGTCATGGATTGGTGGGTTTGAGTGAGGAATCCAGTCATGGATTGGTGGGTTTGAGTGAGGAATCCAGTCATGGATTGGTGGGTTTGAGTGAGGAATCCAGTCATGGATTGGTGGGTTGAGTGAGAAATCCAGTCAGGGATTGGTGGGTTTGAGTGAGGAATCCAGTCATGGATTGGTGGGTTTGAGTGAGGAATCCAGTCATGGATTGGTGGGTTTGAGTGAGGGATCCAGTCATGGATTGGTGGGTTTGAGTGAGGAATCCAGTCATGGATTAAGAAATAGGAGCAGGAGTCGGCCATTTGGCCTTTCGTGCCTGCTTCACCATTCAATAAGATCATGGCTGATCTTCTACCTCATCTCCACTTTCCTGAACTATCCCCACATCCCTCGATTCCCTTAATATTCAAATATCTATCGATCTCTGTCTTGAATATACTCAACGACTGAGCCTCCACAGCCCTCTGGGGGAGAGAATTCTAAAGATTCACCACCCTCCGAGTGAAGAAATTCCTCCTCATCTCAGTCCTAAATGGCCGATCCTTTATTCTGAGACTGTGACCCCTGGTTCTAGACTCCCCAGCCAGGGGAAACATCCTCCCTGCATCTACCCTGTCAAGCCCTGTAAGAATTTTGTATGTTTCAAACAAACCACCTCTCATTCTTCTAAACTCTAGAGAATATAGGCCTAGTCTACTCAATCTGTCCTCATAGGACAGTCCCCCCATCCCAGGAACCAGTCTGGTGAATCTTCGTTGCACTCCCTCTGTGGCAAGTATATCCTTCCTTAGGTAAGGAGACTAAAACTGTAAACAATACTCCAGGTGTGGTCTCATCAGGGCCCTATATAATTGCAGTAAGATGTCTTTACTCTTATATTCAAATCCTCTTACAATAAAGGCCAACATACCATTTGCTTTCCTAATTGCTTGCTGTTACCTACATGTTAACTTTCAGTGATTCGTGTACAAGGACGCCCAGGTCCCTCTGAACACCAACATTTCCCAATCTCTCACCATTTAAAAAATACTCTGCTTTTCTATTTTTCCTACCAAAGTGGATAACTTCACATTTCTCCGCATTATATTCCATTTACCATGTTCTTGCCCACTCACTTAGCTTGTCTATATCACCTTGAAGCCTCTTTGCATCCTCCTCACAACTTACATTCCCACCCAGCTTTGTATCATCAGCAAACTTGGATATATTACATTTGGTCCCTTCTTTCAAATCATTGATGTAGATTGTGAATAGCTGAGGCCTAAGCACTGATCCTTGTGGTACCCCACTAGGTACAGCCTGCCAACCTGAAAATGACCCATTTATTCCTAGTCTCTGTTTTCTGTCCGTGCCCAATTCCATGAGCCCTAATTTTGTTTAATAACCTCTTGTGTGACACCTTATCGAATGCCTTCTGAAAATCCAAATACAGGAAACTTTGAGCTATCCGGAAGTTGAATGTCCGGCAACTTTGATCTAACGGCAGAAATCAGCAGCCGTTTTGGTTAGGTGTTTTTTTTTCTCCTAGCATTCTTTTCACAGGCAGGCTCTGGAAAGCGTCTTTGTCGCTTAGCAACAGCTTCAGAGACGCTTCCAAGCTACTGGGCCGAGTGTTTACAAGCTGTTGCTGAGCAACAGTGTTTGTGGTCAGACACTGCGATGAAAAGCTCCTATCTGATAACATTGACGCTGGTCTATCCGGAGCTTTTAAAAAAATGGCAGTAGCTCGGTCCCATGGGTGCCGGATAGCACAAAGTTTCCTGTACACCACATCCACTGGTTCCCTTATCTATTCTGCTAGTTACCTCAAAAAACTCTAATAGATTTGTCAAACAGGATTTCCCTTTCATAAATCCGTGTTGACTCTGCCCAATCCTATTATTATTTTCTAAGTGCCCTGTTACCACATCCTTAATAATAGATTCAAGCATTTTCCCCAATACTGATGTCAGGCTAACTGGTCTGCAGTTCCCCGTTTTCTCTCTCCCTCCTTTCTTAAATAGTGGGGTTACATTTGCTACCTTCCAATCCGCGGGAACCGTTCTAGAATCTATGGACTTTTGGAAAATGACAACCAATACATCCACTATCTCTACAGCCAACTCTTTCAAAACCCTAGGATATAGGCCATCAGGTCCAGGGGATTTATTGGTTTTCAGTCCCATTAATTTCTCCAGTACTACTTTTTTACTAATACTAACATCTTTCAGTTCCTCATTTTCACTAGACCCTTGGTTGTCCACTATTTCCGGCAAGTTTTTTGCATCTTCTTCCGTGAAGACAGACACAAAGTATTTGTTGCTCTGCCATTTCCTTATTCCCCACTATAATTTCTCCTGTCTCAGCCTGTAAGGGACCCACGTTTACTTTCGCTAATCTTTTCCTTTTTCCATACCTATAGAAGCTTTTACAGTCTGTTTTTATGTCTCTCGCTAGTTTATTCTCATATTCTATTTTCCCTTTATCAATTTCTTGATCCTCCTTTGCTGAATTCTGAAATCCTCCCAATCCTCAGGCTTACTATTTTTTTGGCAGCATTATGAGCCTCTTCCTTTGATCTAATACTATCTTTAACTTCTCTTGTTAGCCACGGTTGGACCACTTTTCCTGTGGGATTTTTGTGCCTTCAAGGAACGTATATTTGTTGTAAATTATGTATTAATTCTTTAAATGCTAGCCATTCCTCGTCCACTGTCACACCTTTTAATGAAGTTTCCCAATCTACCTTAGCTAACTCGCCCCTCATACTTACATAGTTTGCTTTGTTTAGATTTAAGACCCTAATTTCGGATTTAACTAAATCACTTTCGAAATTAATATAAAATTCTATCATATTATGGTCACTCCTCCCTAAAGGCCCCTTGACTACACAGTTATTAATTAACCCTTTCTCATTGCACAATACTAGATCTAAAATAGCCTGTTCCCTAGTTGGTTCCTCAACATACTGATCTAGAAAACTATCTTGCATACATTCCATGAATTCGTCCTCCACACTATTACTGCAAATTTGGTTTGCCCAGTTTATATGTAGATTAAAGTCCCCCATGATTACTGTATTACCCTTGTTACATGCGCCTCTAATTTCCTGATTTATACTCTGCCCTACATTACAACTACTGTTTGGGGGCCTATAAACAACCCCCACCAATGTTTTCTGCCCCTTGCTGTTTCTTAGCTCTACCCAAACTGATTCTACTTCTTGATTTTCGGAGCTAAGATCCTTTCTCTCGACTGTCTTTATCCCATCCTTTATTATCAGGGCTACCCCTCCTCCTTTTCCATTTTGCCTATCTCTTCTAAATGTTATGTATCCTGGAATATTTAGTTCCCAACCTTGGCCACTTTGCAACCACGTCTCCGTAATGGCTATTAGATCAAACCTGTTATCTGCACTATTAATTCATCTATTTTGTTGTGAATGCTTCGCGCATTCAGATATAGCGCCTTTAGCTTTGACTTATTTCTCTTTTTCCCTGATGTCACCTTAGTCACTGATGTTTTATTACCTTTGTTACTCTCTCTGTCCCTTCCTGACCCACTCTAGTTATTTTTACCCAAAACTCTTCTCTGCTCTAGAGCCTTGACATTTCTCTCGCTGCTTTTAAATTTACTCTTTCCTGAATCCTCCCGCCCCCCCCATTTTTAGTTTAAAGCCCTGTCGACTGCCCCAGTTATTCAGTTCGCCAGGACACTGGTCCCAGCCCGATTTACGGGGAGCCCGTCCCAACGGAACAGCTCCCTCTTTCCCCAGTACTGGTGCCAGTGCCCCATGAACCGAAACCCCTTTTTCCCACACCACCCTTTGAGCCACGCATTTAAACCTCTATCTGTTTGTCCCTATGCTATTTTGTGCGTGGTTCAGGTAACAATCCAGAGATTACCACCTTTGAGGTTCTGCTTTTTAATTTGGACCCTAGCTCCTCAAACTCACTCAGCAGAACCTCATTCCTAGTTCTACCTACGTGGACCACGACAACTGAATCCGCCCCCTCCCACTCCAAATTCTTCTCCAGCCGCGAGGAGATGTCTTTAACCCTGGCACCGGGCAGGCAACACAACCTTCGAAACTCTCGGTCGCGGCTGCAGAGAACAGTATCTGTCCCCCTGACTATACTGTCCCCTACCACAACTACATTTCCCCACTCCCCCACTTGAATGGCCTCCTGCACCATGGTCAGCCTGCTCATCCATCCTGCAGGCTTTTCCCTCATCCACACAGGCAGCAAGAACCTCATAAATGTTGGACAAGGGCAAAGGCTGAGGCTCCTCCAGCACTGCACTTGGGGTCCCCTTTACCTGCCTGAGTTGCAGTCACGCCCTCCTGTCCCTGACCACTAACCAGACCTGTACCACCACCTAACCTAAGGGGTGTGACTGCCTCCTGGATCAAAGTGCCCAGGTAACTCTCCCCATCCCTGATGCCCCGCAATGTCTGCACCTCAGACTCCAGCTCAAAAACTCTGAGCTGAAGTTCCTCAAGATGTAGGCACTTACTGCAACCGTGGTTGTCCGGGATCACAATGCTCTCCACAAACACCCACATGCTGCAGTTGCGGCACACCGCCTGCACTGCTATCCCTATATGACCTTGTTTTATTTAATTAAATTTGTAATTAGGTAACTTCGTTTACAGTGTAGTTTCCTGACTACTTACTTGATCTAGATTAAGTTAAGGGTACTGAAATTAAATATCTACCTGTAACACAAAGCACTACAAGTAATGCAGGCAAAAAGCAACTCCTTCTCGCTCTTCTCCAAAATCCCACTCTTTGCAAATTCCCAACCAAAGCACTGTGTTCAAGTCCACTCCGTTTAATCCCGCTCTGTGCTCTGCAGAAATGTTTACTTTTGTACACTTGGAGCCTCACCCAATTTACAAGTGATGATTCAGCTCCCCTGTGCCTGGTGATTAGCGCCTATTCAAGACAAGCACTTACAGCTGACTGGCAATCAGCTTCTGTTAACTACAGGTTTTAAAGTTCTATGTTAAAATCAAAATCTTAAACTAAACTTCACTTTTTATAGCTTCTACTTAGCCAATACTTAGCAGAAATTCACACTCTTTCCAAATTCCCAAC
This sequence comes from Somniosus microcephalus, assembly GCF_052327205.1. NCBI lineage: Eukaryota > Metazoa > Chordata > Chondrichthyes > Squaliformes > Somniosidae > Somniosus > Somniosus microcephalus. Next base: position 4,000,756 of record NC_141003.1, on the reverse strand, counting down.
CAAAGCACTCTGTTCAAGTCCACTCGGTTTAATCCCGCTCTGTGCAGATTGGTGGGTTTGAGTGAGGAATCCAGTAATGGATTGGTGGGTTTGAGTGAGGAATCCAGTAATGGATTGGTGGGTTTGAGTGAGGAATCCAGTAATGGATTGGTGGGGTTTGAGTGAGGAATCCAGTAATGGATTGGTGGGTTTGAGTGAGGAATCCAGTAATGGATTGGTGGGTTTGAGTGAGGAATCCAGTAATGGATTGGTAGGGTTTGAGTGAGGAATCCAGTAATGGATTGGTAGGGTTTGAGTGAGGAATCCAGTAATGGATTGGTGGGTTTGAGTGAGGAATCCAGTAATGGATTGGTAGGGTTTGAGTGAGGAATCCAGTAATGGATTGGTGGGTTTGAGTGAGGAATCCAGTAATGGATTGGTGGGTTTGAGTGAGGAATCCAGTAATGGATTGGTAGGGTTTGAGTGAGGAATCCAGTAATGGATTGGTAGGGTTTGAGTGAGGAATCCAGTAATGGATTGGTGGGTTTGAGTGAGGAATCCAGTAATGGATTGGTGGGTTTGAGTGAGGAATCCAGTAATGGATTGGTAGGGTTTGAGTGAGGAATCCAGTAATGGATTGGTGGGTTTGAGTGAGGAATCCAGTAATGGATTGGTGGGTTTGAGTGAGGAATCCAGTAATGGATTGGTAGGGTTTGAGTGAGGAATCCAGTAATGGATTGGTGGGTTTGAGTGAGGAATCCAGTAATGGATTGGTGGGTTTGAGTGAGGAATCCAGTAATGGATTGGTGGGTTTGAGTGAGGAATCCAGTAATGGATTGGTAGGGTTTGAGTGAGGAATCCAGTAATGGATTGGTAGGGTTTGAAAGAATGGATAGAGTAGTTTTACACATCAATCCAAATTTAGAAAGATCACAAGAGGCTTTTTAATGTCGAGAACAAGGCAAAATAATACTTAAAGCTCGTGGTTTCTTCCTTGCAATAAGCTTGATACAGATATAGCAGATCTTCACTATACACAATTTAAAGTGCACCACAACAGTTAACAGCCTTGTGGAGCACGATTCTCACCAGTTTATAGCAGCAGCGCCCCTGTGACGAGGAAGCAGTGATGGGTGGTAGATTATCGATCCATGCCTCGGGTGATCAATAACATCCATAGGGATAAGCTGGCTGCAGAACGGGAGCACATTTAGTTCTGCTCCGACCGATTTATAGGCCTCAACAACATCAGCAATAGGTTTTCCCTTCAGCCTCCACTTGGGAAACTTAAATACTGGTGTCCCATCCTTCTCTGCTGCAACAGCTGAGGAGGCAATAAAGTTACAACAACCATAAGTGTCTGCAATAATTGCCTTTATGTTAGTTTTTTCCCCCAAATTGTATTTTTCCCCCCCAACCCAAACATTCCATTTGCCTTTCAGTAGATAGGTTAGCATTTACTAATTGAAAGATATTGAAATGTTATTTGGTGTGACTGGAGGAGGATAAATCAATGGACAGTACCAATACCTGCACTGTACTGTCATTTGGGACCAATATCTCCTGACTGTGGAGAAAAACACAAAGGCTAGATTCACAGATATAGTTCACAATGAACTCTGACAGATGAATGATTTCAAACAATGCATTTTCTTCCCTATCCAATGATGGAACAAGATGAAAACTGCTGCTGCTTTATTTAGAATTGTAATCGGGGATAAGGCCATGAACCACTTTGCAGCCACTATTCCCTTCTTCCAATGACATTTCACTTCACTGCAGTGATTTAATGGATTGTTTGGAATATGTAATTAATTTTTTTTTAAGGGAAATAGTTAAGATTAATTTTCCACTGCACTGGCCACATGTCCCATAACTCTTTGCTACAAACACTCCATTCAGCAGGTTGCCACCATCGGTTCTCTCGAGAGGCGCAGGTCCCACCTCGCGGCTACAAACAGTTCATACTTTATACTGCAGCTTCGAGAGGAGCTCTGAGGGGCACATCATTGGCCAAAGACAGACAACTGGCTACCAACACATATCGTTTTCAGATCTACCAATAAATGTGTCGAATTTTCTGCAAAGTGGGGCTGCTAAACAGGTCATTACATTGTGGGAAGAGATCCCGCGAATCCTGACTGGACGTCTTATCAGCACCAAAGTGGGGTGAATCATTTCTGGTACCAAAGACCCACCCACTCCAAGCTCCCCCCAACCCTTTAGGCCATCAGATTATAAACAAACCTCAAAAACCTCCACCACCCCCCTCCCCCCTCCATAACAAATGTGTTGGTGAAAGACGTGATCAGTCACTATGGACAAGCCTCCGAAGGACTGTGAAATAGAAGTCAATAGTTCCCACAGCACAAAATACCAACTTGTTACATCATCCAGTCAAACAGATACACAAACCAATACACAAGGATATGGTCGCTAGCACAGGACTTCTAGCCTCGGCTTTGCCTCCTCGGTGGAACCCCCACGAGCTGCAAATCATTACAGGGGCTGAGAGCTGGAACCCTCCTGAAGGTGCTGCCTCGCACTGGGGCAGCAGGGTCTACAGACAACAGCTGTACTCGGGTACCCCGTCAAAGTGGCATTGGTTAAACAGAAACCAAGCAAGTAAAGTATGGACAGACTGTCTAATCTTAGAGGAGGGGCATCCCCCATCAACCCTCAGAGGTACTGCTCAACAAAAGCCACGAGAGCAGGAACCCTGGTCAACTGATCATCTCAGGGGCCGATGGGCCAATTGTAGAACTTCCCCACTATCCACCTGAGACCAGCAAACTCCGCCCAGATTAGGGATTTAACATGGAACCTTCTTGGTCCGTGTCACACCGTGTGATGAGTTTACCCCCAGTCACTGGGGAGGGGGGCGGAAGGAGAACAGAAACCAAGCAAGAAAATCTCCATTATAAACTGCAAAGAAATCACTGCATTAGATTAGAATGCACCATATGCAGTATCCCATTTGTCTAAGGAGCTTGAAGAAGGCAGGAGACCATTAGGCCTGTCCCATGTAATGTCAAAGTGTTCAGAGGACATCTCCATACAACTTCTCTGAAATCTGATGCAAAACTCATTTAAAAACAAATATATGTTCAAACCAAGTTTACAAAACAGGTAAAGTAAAGCTCTCTCAAATAAATTGAAACTTTACTACAAGTGGCACAGTGGTTAGCACTGTTGCCTCACAGCACCAGGGACCCGGGTTCGAATCCGGCCTCGGGTGACTGTCTGTGTGGAGTTTGCACAGTCTCCCTGTGTTTGCGTGGGTTTCCTCCGGGTGCTCCGGTTTCCTCCCACAATCCAAAGATGTGCGGGGTTAGGTTGATTGGCTATGATAAATTGACCCTTAGTGTTAGGGGGATTAAATACGTGGGGTTACGGGGATAGAGTGGGATATGTGTTGGTGTAGGGGTTACGGGGATCGGGTGGGATATGTGTCGGTGCAGGCTCGATGGGCCGAAATGGCCTCTATCTGCACTGTGAGGTTTCTGTGATTTCTGTGAACTGTCAAAATTAGCAGTGACAATTGTGAAACATTGAGGAGGAGACTGGAAAGTCAAGCAATTCAGCACCAATGCATTCTTACAGCAAGTTAATGTTAAATTCCATGTACAATGCTGTGTTCTGATTATTTACCTCTACAGTTCTATTATTAGTCTTTGCTCCGATACAGTTAAATCTATCACGATGCCCACCTAAATATTTTATGTAAAATGCCTAGCTTCAACACGCTTCCCGGTGGATGTGGGTTCACTCTATAAAACTACTGTCAGTCTGGCAACGGGGAAATAACAGGAACCCGTGTGGGAAATGGAGACAGTCACAGTGGTGCAGGTGTGCAGAGTGGGGCTGATACAGGGACATTACTCTGCAGCTCATCACGCTCACTGACAGCTAACCCAGAACACCCACAATACACAAGTCTCCCATTCCCCAGCACTAGCATCCCTCACCTTGGACAGCACATGAGCTAATTGCAGATTTCTGGTTGCAGGTTATGCCGAGAAAACTAAAGGTATCGGTCTAGGAAATTATTAACTCTTGCTGCTAGCTCAGCTTCAGTCTCAGCTCACTGCAATGCAGTCACTTTATTCCTCCCCCTATTTCAGAATATCTTGCTGCAGGTGTTCCTTTCGCCTATAACGAACACAGGAGAACAGTTACAAAATAGTCTTTAACTGTAGTGTAATTGGTGGGATTGATTGATTTAATTTAATTTCAATTAATTAAAGGGTAAGTCATGGCAGGACAGCCTGGCCACGTGGTAAGCTCCTCCTGCGCTATGTGGGAACTCAGGGACACTTCGTGTGTCCCTGACAACGACGTGTGCAGGAAGTGTATCCAGCTGCAGCTACTGACAGACCGCATTGCGGCGCTGGAGCTGCGATTGGATGCATACTGGAGCGTTCATGATGCTGAGGACGTCGTGAATAGCACGTTTAGCGAGTTGGACACACCGCAGGTAGAGGTTGGACAGGCAGAAAGGGAAGGGGTGACCAACAGGCAGAGTACTAGGCGCAGGCAGGTAGTGCAGGGGTCCCCTGTGGCCATCCCCCTCTCAAACATATACACCACTTTGAGTACTGTTGAGGGGCATGGCTTATCAGAGGAAGGTAGCAGCAGCCAACTTCCTGGCACCAGGGGTGGCTCTGCTGCACAGGACATGAGGAAAAAGAGGGGTAGAGCTATAGTAATAGGGAATTCTATTGTAAGGGGAATAGATAGGTGTTTCTGCGGCCGCAAACGAGACTCCAGGATGGTGTGTTGCCTCCCTGGTGCAAGGGTCAAGGATGTCTCAGAGCGGCTGCAGAACATCTTGGAAGGGGAGGGTGAACAGCCAGTTGTCGTGGTGCATATAGGTACCAACGATATAGGTAAAAACCAGGATGAGGTCCTAAAAGCTGAATATAGGGAATTAGGAGGTAAATTTAAAAATAGGACCTCAAAAGGTAGTAATCTCAGGATTGCTACCAGTGCCACGTGCTAGTCAGAGTAGAAATAGAAGGATATTTCAGATGAATACACAGCTAGAGGAATGGTGCAAAGGGGAGGGATTCAAGTTCCTGGGACATTGGAACCGGTTCTGGGGGAGGTGGGATCAGTTCAAACCGGACGGTTGGCACCTGGGCAGGGCCGGGACCGATGTCCTAGGGGGAGAGTTTGCTAGTGCTGTGGGGGAGGGTTTAAACTAAGATGGCAGGGGGTTGGGAACCTGAGCAAGGGGACAGAAGAAAGGGAAACAAAAGAAAGGAAGGAGAAAAACAAAAGTGGCAGTCAGAGAAATCAACGGTTTAAATCAAACATGGCCACAGTAAATAATAATTCTAATAGGTCTAAGAGCGTTAAAAAAATAAGACTGAAGGCTTTGTGTCTTAATACGAGGAGCATTCGTAATAAGGTGGATGAATTGGCTGCGCAAATAGAGGTAAACGAATATGATTTGGTTGGGATTACGGATGGCCAAGGCTGGGAACTCAACATCCAGGGGTATTCGATATTCAGGAAAGATAGGCAAAAAGGAGAGGTGGGGTAGCATTACTGGTTAAAGGGATTAACACAATTGTAAGGAAGGATATTAGCTCTGATGATGTGGAATCTGTATGGGTAAAATTGAGAAATACCAAGGGGCAGAAAACGTTAGTGGGAGTGGTATATGGACCTCCAAACAGTAAGGCGGAGGTTGGGGATGGCATTAAAAGGGAAATTAAAGAAGCGTGCAATAAGGGCACAGCAGTCATCATGGGTGACTTTAATCTACATATAGATTGGGCTAACCAAATTAGTAACAATACTGTGGAGGAGGAATTCCTGGAGTGTTTACAGGATGGTTTCCTGGACTAATATGTCGAGGAACCAACCAGAGATCAGGCCATCTTAGACTGGGTATTATGTAACGAGAAAGGATTAATTAGCAATCTTGTTGTACGAGGCCCCATGGGTCGGAGCGATCATAATATGATCGAATTCTTCATTAAGATGGAGAATGAAGTAGTTGACTCAGAGACTAGGGTCCTAAATTTAAATAAAGGAAACTGCGATGGTCTGAGGCGCGAGTTGGGTAGGATTGATTGGGGAATGTTACGCAAAGGGTTGACGGTGGATAGGCAATGGCAAACATTCAAAGACCGCATGGATGAACTACAGAATTTGTTCATCCCAGTTTGGCATAAAAATAAAACAAAAAAGGTGACTCAACTGTGGCTAACAAGGGAAATTAGGGATAGCATAAGATCCAAGGAGAGGGCATATAAATTGGCCAGATAAAGCAATAATCCTGAGGATTGGGAGCAATTTAGGATTCAACAAAGGAGGACAAAGGGATTAATTAAGAGGAAAATAGAATATGAGAGTAAGCTTTCAGGGAACATAACAACTGACTGTAAAAGTTTTTATAGATATGTGAAGAGAAAAAGATTGGTGAAGTCAAGCGTAGGTCCCTTGCAGTCAGAATCAGGGGAATTTATAATGGGGAACAAAGAAATGGCAGACCAACTAAATACATATTTTGGTTCTGTCTTCACAAAGGAGGACACAAATAACCTCCCAGAGATGCCGGGGAACATAGGGTCTGATGAAAGGGAGGAACTGAAAGAAATCAGTATTTGTAGGGAAATGGTGTTAGGGAAATTGATGGGATTGAAGGCCGATAAATCCCCAGGGCCTAATAATCTACATCCTAGGGTACTTAAGGAAGTGGCCCTAGAAATAGTAGATGCATTGCTGATCATCTTCCAACATTCGATGGAATCTGGAACAGTACCCATGGATTGGAGGGTAGCTAATATTACCCCACTATTCAAAAAAGGTGGTAGAGAGAAAACGGGGAATTACAGACCGGTAAGCCTGACATCGGTAGTGAGGAAAATGCTAGTCCATTATAAAAGATGTAATAGCAGAGCACTTGGAAAACAGTGACAGGATCGGACAAAGTCAACATGGATTCACAAAAGGTAAATCGTGCTTGACTAATCTACTGGAAATTTTTGAGGATGTAACTGGTAAAATAGATAAGGGAGAACCAGTGGATGTGGTGTATCTGGACTTTCGGAAGGCCTTCGATAAGGTCCCGCATAAGAGATTAGCGTGTAAAGTTAAGGCACATGGGATTGGGGGCAAGGTATTGACTTGGATAGAGAACTAGTTGGTAGACAGAAAGCAAAGAGTTGGAACAAATGGGTCTTTTTCAGAGTGGCAGGCAGTGACTAGTGGGGTGCCGCAGGGATCGGTCCTTGGACCCCAGCTATTCACAATATATATTAATGATCTAGACAAGGGAACTAGATGTAATATCTCCAAATTTGCAGACGACACAAAGCTGGGTGGGCGTGTGTGCTGTGAGGAGGATGTCGAGAAACTCCAGGATGATTTGGACATATTGGGTGATTGGACAGAA
>NC_141003.1:3762742-3992869 GCF_052327205.1 Somniosus microcephalus | reverse complement strand
CCAGCCAGCGGTCCACAGCATGGTGCCCGAGATCAGCAGCAACCCGACCCAACTCCTGCTCCGCTCCGTCCGTCTGTCCCGTTACCCTGCCCCGGCCGCCGTGCCCGAGCCTGACGCTGTGCGTGCGCGGCCCCGTTCCGCTGTCCCAGCCGCGGTGCCCGAGCCTGACGCAGTGCGTGCGCGGCTCCGTTCCCCTGTCCCGGCCGCCGTGCCCGAGCCTGACGCAGTACGCGCGCGGCCCCGTTCCCTGTCCCGGCCGGCGTGCCCGAGCCTGACGCAGTGCGTGCGCGGCCCCGCTCCGCCCGGACAGCTGCTCGCCGCCTGGTCGCTATGGAGACTGGCCCCGCCCCATTCCCGGGGCCCCGGGACAGCCCGGGCTGCGTGCGCACCGTCCCCTGTCTGTGCGCGATGGCAAAAGATGTTTATTGTAAATCTTGGTCAGAGATGCATTTTAATAAGCCCCGAATATAATTGTCTGTCGGAAGGGTGCAAGTCCCACAGTGCCAGAATGTAGGCTCGGTACTGTTTTCCTTTTTAAATCCAAGATTTCGAATTGATGCAGAAATGTAATTGGTTTGCACTTGAAACATAGGACACAAGTTGTCAAAAAGAATCATGGAAGTGTAGGTCGCACTGAGGCACGCTGCCCCTGTGTACAATATGCTAACTCTGTATGTTAAGTCCGTGAATGATTGAGACACGGACTAGCAGGAGTGAAAACAAACTGATCTTTACTGGTGGAAGTCCATAACGAAACTGAACAACAGAGGCTCTCTGGCGCCTTTTTATACAGAGGTGGTCACTGCCGGTACTGCAGTCTGAGACCAGTTATTCTCTTAAAGGTACATACACAACACTGTACACTGTGGGTAATCCCTCTTCCGTGAAAGAAGCTTTTAACAGGAATCAGCGTGGTGGCTCACATCTTGTGCTTAGTTTTCTTACTATTCTCCTTTGGCGTGTGGTCCAAAACAGGAATCGACCTTTTCAAAGCTGAGATGTTAAAATGTGTGAAAAAATGTCTAAAACAGGAGTTTCCCTTTGTGACCCATTTCTCATATGCACAACTACAAAACCTAAGCCACGTACATTTACATCTGAAACAAGATGCACTGTGAAAGGAAGAGTTGTGATTATAGAGCACCTTATCACTTCTCTCAGGGACGTTTCAATGCACTTTATGGACAATGGATTGTGTGAAATTCAGTGACAGGCAAACATAGCAATCATTTTACACACAAGCAACAAGATGGATGACCAGCTCATCTATTTTTGGTGATGTTGGTTGAGGGAGGAATGTTGACCAGAGCAATGGGAGAATTATTTGCTCTTTTTCTGATGTGGGGTCGTTACATTGTACCAGACCCACTGAAGGGGGCAAACAGGACATCGGATTATCATCCCATCCAAAGGACGGCACCTCCAACAATACAGGGCTCCCTCAGTACTGCACTGGAGGGTCAACCCAGATTATGTGTTCAAATCCTGGAGCTTGAACACTCAACCTCAGAGCGGAGAGTGCTACCACTGAACTAAATTGATAGCATGCACCAGCTAAAGAACTGGAGGCTAAAACATACGCACAGCCGACTTGACCTGTAAACTCAATGGAACAATAAAGAGCCCAAGCCTTTGAGACGTGTACTAGTATTAATCTGTAAATTTAATTTGAAAGTAGAAAAGTAACCTGGTCCAGATGGGATGCATCATAGGATGCTGAGGGAAGTAAGAGTGGAAATTGCGGACACTCTGACCACAATCTTCTAATCCTCCTTGGATATGGGAGTGCTGCCAGAATACTGGAGGATTGCAAATCTTACACCCCTGTTAAAAAAAGAGAAGGATAAACCGGAAAACTACTGGCCAGTCAACCTAACATCGGTGGTGGGGAAACTTTATGAGACAATAATCTGGGACAAAATTAATTGGCATTTGGAAAAAAATACAGGTTAATAAATGAAAGCCAGCACAGATTTGTTAAATGTTTGGTTAACCTGATTGAGTTCTTCGATGAAGTAATGGAGAGGGTTGATGAGGGTATTGTGGCTGATGTGTATATGGACTTTCAAAAGGCATTGATAAAGTAGCACATAATAGACTTGTTAACAAAATTGAAGCCCAGGGGATTAAAGGGACAGTGGCAGCATGATACAAAATGGTCTAAGGGACAGAAGCAGAGAGTAGTGGTGAACAGTTGTTTTTCAGACTGGAGGGAAGTATACAGTGGTGTTCCCCAGGGGTCAGTGTTGGGACCACTGCTCATTTTGATATATATTAATGACCTGGACTTAGGCCGGACATAGTTTCAAAGTTTGCAGATGACACGAAGCTCAGAAATGTAGGAAACAGTAAGGAGGATAGTAACAGATTTCAGGAGGACAAATAGACTGGTGAAATGGGAAGACACATGGCAGATGAAATTTAAGACAGAAAAGTGTGAAGTGATTCATTTTTGTAGGAAAAATTAAGAGAGGCAATATAAACTAAATGGTACAATTTTAAAAGGGGTACAGGAACAGAGAGACCTCAGGGTATATGTACAAAAATCTTTGAAGGTGGCAGGCCAAATTGAGAAGGCTGTTAAAAATGCATATGGGATCTTTGGCTTTATTAATAGAGGAATAAAGTACAAACGCAAGGAAGTTATGTTAAACCTCAGCTGGAGTATTCTGGGAACCACACTTTAGGAAGAATGTCCAGGCCTTGGAGAGGGTGCAGAAGAGATTTATTAGAATGGTTCCAGGGATGAGGAACTTCAGTTATGTGGATAGACTGGAGAAGCTGGGGTTGTTCTCCTTAGAGCAGAGAAGGTTAAGAGGAGATTTGATAGAGGTCATTAAAATCATGAATGGTTTAGATCGAGTAAATAAGGAGAAACTGTTTCCAGTGGCAGGAGGGTCGGTAACCAGAGGACACAGATTGAAGGTGATTGGCAAAAGAACCAGAGGGGAGATGAGGAAGCATTTTGTTACACAGCGAGTTGTTGTGATCTGGAATGTGCTGCCTGAAAGGGCGGAGGAAGCAGATTCAATAGTAACATTCAAAAGGGAATCGGATAAACACTTGAAGGGAGAAAAAATGACAAGGCTGTGGGGAAAGAGCAGGAGGAGTGGGACTAATTGGAGAGCTCTACCAAAGAGCCGGCACAGGCACGATGGGCCGAATGACCTCCTTTTGCGCTGTATAATTCTATGACTCTATGATTTTAGGTGTTCAAAATCATGAGGGGTTTTGATAGAGTAAATAAGGAGAAACTGTTTCCAGTGGCAGGAGGGTTGGTAACCAGGGAACAAAAGAACCAGAGGGGAGATGAGGAAACTTTTTTTTTCCGCAGCGAGTTGTTGTGATCTGGAACGTGCTGCCTGAAAGGGCGGTGGGAGCAGATTCAATAGTAACTTTCAAAAGGGAATTGGATAAATACTTGAAGTGGAAAAAAATGTAGAGCTATGGAGAAAGAGCAGGAGGAGTGGGACTATTGGAGAGCTCTACCAAAGAGCCGGCACAGGCACGATGGGCCGAATGGCCTCCTTCTGTGCTGTATCATTCCATGATTCTATGAAAGATTACTGATCTTGCCCTGGTGATAGTTTAATTTCTAATTCAGTGTACCCTATTCATCCCGTTTAGCGGCTCCTTTCAACGTTCTTTACTGCGTCTACAAAACAAAATCCTTATTTTTAGTATTGAGACTCGCTGTTGTGTTTAACTTCTCCTTCTTTGTGTGAGACGGATTGTGCTGTTCTCAGTACAGCTGGACTTCACGTGTTACAGTCATTCCAGACCTGGTCCGCGTCTCATCAGCAGTCATTCGAACGGCCACAGCAGATTCTGGGCTTACAGCCGCTTCCTAAATCAAATAATGTGGCCTTGTGGACCTGGGGTCATCACTAACCTTCCAGTCACCCAAAGGGAACCGTCCTGCAGGATGACGCACCGACTCTGCTAACTTCAAAATATGTGTATTTATATAAATAAATGTTATCTATGCGAAGAAATGTTTACGCAAGTCCAGCACTGCGGAGCCCAGGGGCCGTGAGCCTGATCAGTGACAAGTCGAGTGAGCAAGTGTAGGGACAGAGATTGCCAACCTGTTCTTGGATCCTGGTCAAGATCAGGGACTGATTCGCAACAATCGCAACTTGAAGACATTTAGTACTGTTTCAATCATGTTATTACTGCTATTATAAGTAAACCAGCAGCAAAATAGCTGCGGATTTAAAGTCGGTTTTACCTCGGGTTCTTACACAATTGTTGCATCCCAGGTTCGGGTACCTGGCTAGTACAGCAGCTTGGCAGCACCCACTGATCAGAGTGTGTTAGACTGAGGATTCAAGTAGCCTGCAGCTCCTCTCGCAGACCTCCCCGCACCTGAACTCATCGCTTCAGGGCGCCATCCTTTCCAGGCAGACTGACGCAATACTCTGCCAGGATCTGTTTATTTTGTGTTCGTTTCAATTACAATAAACTGGAGCGGTAGCAATAAAAATACAAAATGTCAACACATAAATTATTGCTTTTTTATTAGCTCGGGGTTACAGTCAGCTCTGTACAAAACAGGGTTGTTATAATAGGAGATTCATTTCCACACACACTGGGAGAAGCAGAACAGCTCAAGTACGGGAGCAATGGAACAACAACAGAAAATGCTGGAAAAACTCAGCAGGTCAGGCAACATCCGTGGAGAGAAATTTGAGTTGACGTTTTGGGTCGAACCCTTCTTCAAAACTGGAAAGAGAAGAAAATAGATCGAAGGCAGGACTGCGATTGGACAAAAGAAGTGAAAGAGACAAAAGAAGTAGAAGAGACAATAAAAGGTGTTGGAAGCCAGGCGAGATGGTAATAGGCTGAGATTAGGTGTGAAGTGTACTGGCAGGGCAAGAGATAGCTGCCAGGTGGGAGAGAGAAACAAAAGGAAAGGGGGGGGGAAAGGAGTGGAAAAATTACAGGTAAAAAATTAATGGGGGCCGAGGTTATGATCTGAAATTGTTGAACTCGATATTGAGTCCGGAAGGCTGCAGAGTGCCTAATCGGAAGATGAGGTGCTGTTCCTCGAGTTTACGTTGAGCTTCCGTGGAACAATACAAGAGGCCGCGGACGGTGAGGTCCGAGTGGGAATCTGTTTTAGAACCAACAGAGGAGGCCAGACCAGATTTCGTATACTGATAGGGTTAGAAATCGAGTGGGAGGGGGCTCGTGTGGCCTGTTTGTGTTAATTCGATGTAATTCGATGTAATATTTGAATCCTTAGTCTAATACACTGGGAGCAGGCGGTCCGGGTTCATTGTTGCTATCCGTGCCACACATAGTGCCTTTGGCAGGGTTCCAACCGACTGTGCTCACCAGTTAGCGATGAACAATGAGTTAACAACCTGACGGTAAGGGAACATCCTGCGTATCGTGACCATAATATGAATGAATGTGTTGGTAAGTTTGAGAGGGAGGAGGGAGAGTCACAAACCAAGGTTTTAAACTTAAGTAAGGTGAACTTCAAAGGGTTGAGAAATAAACTGAGCACAGTAAACTGCTGAGCTGTTCAGAGGTAGACAAACAGTGGGAGGTATTCAAAGAAGTGTTTGGTAATATAAAAAACACTGCTTACCTCGAAAAGGTAAAAGCTCCACTTGTGTACTTAAGCAACCATGGTCAATAAATGAGGTAAGAAACAATATCAAGCTAAAAGAAAAGGCTCACAAAAATACAAGGAAAAGTGGAAATCCAGCAGACTGGGGGAGCAATAAAAAGCAATAAACAAAGAAAATAATAAGAGGTGCAAAAAGGGAATATGAAGAGTAAAACTTGGAAGGGATATCAAACCAACAGGAAAAGATTTTATGAATACATTAAGAGAAAGAGAGTGGGAAAAGGGAATGTGGGCCCATTAAAGACAGACGCAGGTGAGACTATAATGTACAATAAGGAAATGGCAGACTTGTTAAATGAATACTGTGTACCACAGTAATGAAGCAGTCCATGCCTGCATGCAGCATGACCTGGACGACGTTCAGGCTTGGGCTGACAAGTGGCAGATAACATTCGCGCCACACAAGTGCCAGGCAATGACTATCTCCAACAAGCGAGAGTCTAACCACTGCCCCATGACATTCAACGGCATTACCATCACCAAATCCCCCACCATCAACATCCTGGAGGTCACCATTGACCAGAAACTTAACTGGACCAGCCACATAAATACTGTGGCTACAAGAGCGGGTCAAAGGCTAGGTATTCTGCGGCGAGTGTCTCACCTCCTGACTCTACAAAGCCTTTCCACCATCTACAAGGCACAAGTCAGGAGTGTGCTGGAATACTCTCTACTTGCCTGGATGAGTGCAGCTCCAACAACACTCAAGAAGCTCGACACCATCCAGGACAAAGCAGCCCATTTGATTGGCACCCCATCCGTCACCTTAAAACATTCACTCCCTCCACCAACCGGTGCATCGTGTCTGCAGTGTGTACCATCTACAAAATGCACTGCAGCAACTTGCCAAGGCTTCTTTGATAGCATCTCCCAAAACCAGCAACCTCTACCACCTAGAAGGACAAGGGCAGCAGGCGCATGGGAACACCACCACCTCCAAGTTCCCCTCCAAGCCACACACCAGCCTGACTTGGAAATATATCACTTTTCCTTCACCATCGCTGGGTCAAAATCCTAGAATTCCCTCCCTAACAGCACTGTGGGAGCACCTTTACCACACGGGCTGCAGCAGTTCAAGAAGGCGGCTCACCACCACCTTCTCAAGGGCAATTAGGGATGGGCAATAAATGCTGGCCTTGCCAGCGACGCCCACATCCCATGAAATAAAAAAAAACCATTCTTCACTACAGGGTAAGAGGTCAAAGTACCAGAGGTATGATACAAAGGACCTTGCCAAGGGGAGAAAGTTATTGGATTTAACATAAGTAAGAAAATGGTAACGGAGAAAATCGACAAATCTCCAGGAGCTGAAGATTTCCACCCCAGGGTATTAAAAGAAATAGGTGGGGAAATTGCAGATGTGTTAGGAGTCATAATATTCTAAAGCTCTATAGATTCAGAAATTGTGCCTTTGAATTGGAAAATTGCCAGGAAACTACAGACCTGTCAGTTTAACATTAATTGAGGTGTGGAGATGCCGGTGTTGGACATTAATTGAGGGGAAGTTACTGGAATCTATTATTAGGGACAGAGAGATTGAGCACTTGGACAAATATGTGCTGATCAAAGAGATCCAACATGGATGCGTGAAGGGTAGATTACGTCTAACTAATCTAATTGAATTTTTTGAGACGGTCAATAGCATGGTGGATGAGGAGGTGTTGATGGATTTTGTCTATATGGACTTCCAGAAGGCATTTGATAAAGTTCCAAAAAGCGATTATTAGCAAAACTAAAAGCGCCCAGAATTGGAGGTAAAACTGTGATACGGGTTTGTAACTGGTCAGGAAGTAGGAGGCAGAGAGTAGGGATACATGGTATGTATTCTGTTTGGTGGGATGTGACAAGTGGTGTTTCCCAGGGATCTGCACTAAGTGAGTGAGAAAAATGGTGGCAGATAGAGTTCATGTGGGGAAATGTGAGTTCATCCACTTTGGATCCAAGAAAGATAAATTGGAATATTTTCCTAATGGTGAGAGACAAGGAATTGTGGCGGAGGAATGAGATGTGGGTGTCCAAGTAGATAAATACCTAAAAGCTAGTGCCAAGGTACTTTATGTCATGTGTATAGTTCAGTCAGTTGTACTGGTGAAAGATTTTTCTTAAGCTTTTAGTGGCTTCTGCTCCATTGGTCTTGAAAATTATTTGAAGAAAAGCGAGAGAATTTTTTTCAAAAGCTTTATTCAGGTAATGCAAAATGCCACCTCAGCCCTTAGTGCTCACACCCCCTAGGTCACATTCCTAGTGCACCATTATCCAAGAACTGCCACAATGCTCCTAGTCCCTGAAACCTCCCTCCCCATTGCCTCCAGACCCCAGGAACCCTCTCGCAGATCCCAGTCTTCCTAGAACCTCCAACTCAGTGTTTGTGGAACTTGGAGACCTCTCCTAGTGCTTGCAAACCCTAGGACTACCTCCCCCAGTGTTCCCATACCCTGGGACAACCTCCCCCAGTGCTCCGATACCCTGGGACAACCTCCCCCAGTGTACCCATACCCTGGGACTACCTCCCCCAGTGCTCCCATACCCTGGGACAACCTCCCCCAGTGTACCCATACCCTGGGACTACCTCCCCCAGTGCTCCCATACCCTGGGACAACCTCCCCCAGTGTACCCATACCCTGGGACTACCTCCCCCAGTGCTCCCATACCCTGGGACTACCTCCCCCAGTGCTCCCATACCCTGGGACAACCTCCCCCAGTGCTCCCATACCCTGGGACAACCTCCCCCAGTGTACCCATACCCTGGGACTA
Source organism: Somniosus microcephalus (assembly GCF_052327205.1). Taxonomy (NCBI): domain Eukaryota; kingdom Metazoa; phylum Chordata; class Chondrichthyes; order Squaliformes; family Somniosidae; genus Somniosus; species Somniosus microcephalus. The sequence goes on along the minus strand of NC_141003.1, from coordinate 3,984,474 downwards.
CCTCCCCCAGTGCTCCCATACCCTGGGACAACCTCCCCCAGTGTACCCATACCCTGGGACTACCTCCCCCAGTGCTCCCATACCCTGGGACTACCTCCCCCAGTGCTCCCATACCCTGGGACAACCTCCCCCAGTGCTCCCATACCCTGGGACAACCTCCCCCAGTGTACCCATACCCTGGGACTACCTCCCCCAGTGCTCCCATACCCTGGGACTACCTCCCCCAGTGCTCCCATACCCTGGGACAACCTCCCCCAGTGCTCCATACCCTGGGACTGTTATGTATTGTGTTCTATTGCGTGTTCTCCTCCCACCTGTGGTGGCGCTGTCACAGGAGATAAATGGTTGGGTGTTCTCTGTTAAGTTTTAGCTCTCTTTGTTCAGAACATTCCGGACCCTTTGACATGGGGAACATGTTTTGGCTTTCTCCTCAATAATCCCATCCTCGTCGCCACTTGTTGTGTCGGTGCCTTTCTACCTAGACACAATTTATGACTCAGAACTCAGAGATTCAAACATGAAGTGCTTTATTGGAAGGAAAGGAAGTTCTGGAAGGTTCCGAACAAAGAGAGCTAAAACTTAACAGAGAACACCCAACAATTTATCTCCTGTGACAGCGCCACCACAGGTGGGAGGAGAACACACAATGCCACAGCTGGCAACCCTACACCCCTGGGATTGGCCTGCAGAAGTGTGGCAGCGAGTACATGTGGACTTCGCCGGTCCTTTCGAAGGGACGATGTTTATTGTTGCTTTAAAAAGGTTGTCGGAACACTGCCAGTTCAAGGAGGTGCTGAATGACACCATTAGAGACAGACTTGTGTGTGGTCTGCAAAATGCAGCCACACAGAAGCGCTTTCTTACTGAGGACAACCTTACTCTTGAAAAGGCCATTGAAGTTAGTGTCTCCATGGAGATGGCGGAAAAGGAGGCTCACCAGTTGAGTTCAACAGGGACAATCAGTGCGGATGGAGGTGGACACAGGCGCGGCTGTGTCCCTTGTTTCAGACACTGTCTACAACAAAATGCTAAAGCATCTTACCCTTCAGCCAACAAACATTGTGCTAAAGACGTATACCGGCGAACCTGTGGCCATGAGAGGCGTCATTGAGGTGACAGTAAAATTGAACGGACAGACTGCAAAACTGCCACTATATGTGGTAAAGGGAAATTACCCATCGCTACTGGGACGTGCGTGGCTAGAGAAAATCACGCTAGACTGGCCTGCAGTCCGCATGATGTCAAAAGGGGAGTCAGGTTTGACTGCAGTGTTAAACAAACATGCAGAACTCTTCAATGGGGAACTTGGGAGCATGAAAAAGATTAGCGTGAGACTGGACATTAAACCTGACAGCAAGCCGAAGTTTCACAAAGCCCGACCTGTACCCTATGCAATTAGGCCAAAAGTTGAGGCTAACTTGGAGGCCTTAGTCGAGAATGGAGGTCCTGACACACTTCGACCCAAAGCTACCCGTGCAGCTAGCATGTGATGCATCACCATATGGTGTGGGAGCAGTCATATCCCACATCATGCCTTCGGGTGAAGAGAAACCTATCGCCTTCGCATCACGGACCTTGAACAAGGCCGAGAGTAACTATGCGCAGATTGAGCGCGAGGCCTTGGGAATCGTTTTTGGAATTTGAAAATTTCATCAGTACCTGTTTGGGAGAAGGTTCACACCCCTGACAGACCACCGTCCATTGACTTCAATCTTCGGGCCCCACACCGGAATTCCGTCTCTCGCTGCAAGCAGGATGCAAAGGTGGGCTTTACTGTTGTCAGGACACACATACGACATCAAATATCGCAAATCAGACTTGCACGGCAACGCAGACGGTCTCTCGAGGCTACCCTTGCCTGTTACTCCCCAGAGCCTCGTCAGATAGACATCTTCTACTTTAGACAAGTGGAGGGAGCACCTGTCACTGCAGTTCAGGTGTGAAGGTACACCCGCAACGATCCAGTCCTGTCTGAGGTAATGGACGATGTCATTCGAGGGAGAGCGATAGGAGATTCTCCTAGTTTGAAACCTTACGTTTCAAAAAGAAATGAGCTCTCCGTCCAGGCAGGTTGTCTTCTTTGGGGACGCCGTGTCATCATTCCGCCACCTCTGAGGGAACCTATACTGCAACAACTTCATACAGGCCACAGTGGGATGGTTCGGATGAAGGAAATGGCAAGAAGCTATTTCTGGTGGCCAGGTCTCGATGGGAATATTGAGGAGAAAGCCAAAACATGTTCCCCATGTCAAAGGGTCCGGAATGTTCCACAGCTGGCAACCCTACACCCCTGGGATTGGCCTGCAGAAGTGTGGCAGCGAGTACATGTGGACTTCGCCGGTCCTTTCGAAGGGAAGATGTTTATGGTGGTTGTGGACGCTCGTAGCAAGTGGCCGGAGGTCGCTGTGATGAGGTCTACCATGGCAGAGAAAACAATTGAGAAACTTGGTGAGATGTTCAGCCGTTATGGCTCACCAGAACAACTCGTAAGTGACAACGGTCCACAATTTGTATCACAGGAGTTTGCAACCTTCCTGCATGTGAATGGTGTCCAACACATCAGGTCTGCGCCCTATCATCCCTCTACTAATGGCCAGGCAGAAAGGTTTGTGCAAACTTTGAAGCACGCCTTGAAGGCATCGCAAGGTCAGGGCTCAATCCACCAACGTCTGAACAGCTTCCTGTTGTCCTACAGGAACGAGCCGCATGCCACAACCAAAACTTCCCCCGCTTCGCTCATGACAGTTGTGGACAAGTTTTGACTTACTCAAGCCTCCAAGGGCAGAACAGGTTGTCCATTGTCAACAACAAGCTCAAGTTGAAAAGAGAGAGAAAAGAGCCAAGGAGAGACGGTTTCATCCGGGAGAGCACGTTCTAGCTCGAAACTACAACACTGGACCGAAATGGGTTCCTGCTACGGTGATCGCGCAGACGGGCCCTGTGTCTTACACGGTTGAGACTGCCGAGGACGTCGTCTGGAGAAGACACACAGATCAACTGTTGCTAGGAGCAGAGACAGCCACAGAGGCTCCAATGGCTGGTTGGCCTGAACTGTTTCCGGATGATACCGCAAACCAGCATCCTTTGCCACAGTGCTCTTCTCCAACACAAGAAGTCAAAGAGACTGTTCCACCTGTGCAAACTCCTGACTTTCAACTGACACAGGCACCTTCTCCATCCAGGCCTGTGTCAATGCCTACTGCTGTGGAAGCCAGCGACGACCGCCGGTATTCTGTCAGAGAGCGGCGGCCTCCAAGACGCTTGGATCTGTAGCCTTAGCGACTTACCCACAAGACTGGGGCAGAATAAACCCCAGGGTAAAGTCAGGGTTGAGGCAGTCTACCTCTACCCTAGGTTCGTTGAGTGCATTGAAAGTATCTTACCTGTTGAGGAATAATGTGGACCTTCCATTTAAGAGGGGAGGAAATGTTTATGTATTGTGTGTTCTATTGTGTGTTCTCCTCCCACCTGTGGTGGCGCTGTCACAGGAGATAAATGGTTGGGTGTTCTCTGTTAAGTTTTAGCTCTCTTTGTTCGGAACTTTCCAGAACTTCCTTTCCTTTCACTAAAGCACTTCATGTTTGAATCTCTGAGTTCTGAGTCCTAAATTGTGTCTAGGTAGAAAGGTACCGACACAACAGGGACTACCTCCCCCAGTGTACCCATACCCTGGGACTAACTCCCCCAGTGCTCCCATACCCTGGGGCTACCTCCCCCAGTGCTCCCATATCCTGGGACTACCTCCCCCAGTGCTCCCATATGCTGGGGCTACCTCCCCCAGTGCTCCCATATGCTGGGGCTACCTCCCCCAGTGCTCCCATATCCTGGGGCTACCTCCCCCAGTGCTCCCATATCCTGGGGCTACCTCCCCCAGTGCTCCCATATCCTGGGACTGCCTCCCCCAGTGCTCCCATACCCTGGGACTACCTCCCCCAGTGCTCCCATACCCTGGGGCTACCTCCCCCAGTGCTCCCATACCCTGGGACTACCTCCCCCAGTGCTCCCATACCCTGGGGCTACCTCCCCCAGTGCTCCCATATCCTGGGACTACCTCCCCCAGTGCTCCCATACCCTGGGACTACCTCCCCCAGTGTATCCATACCCTGGGACTACCTCCCCCAGTGCTCCCATATCCTGGGACTACCTCCCCCAGTGCTCCCATATCCTGGGACTACCTCCCCCAGTGCTCCCATACCCTGGGACTACCTCCCCCAGTGTATCCATATCCTGGGACTACCTCCCCCAGTGCTCCCATACCCTGGGTCTACCTCCCCCAGTGTATCCATACCCCGGGACTCCTTCCCCCAGTGCTCCCATACCCTGGGACTACTTCCCCCAGTGCTCCCATACCCTGGAACTACCTCTCCCAGTGTTCCCATACCCTGGGACTACCTCCCCCGGTGTTCCCATACCCTGGGACTAGCTCCACATTGCTCCCATACCCTGGGACTACCTCCCTTGTGTTCCCATACCCTGGGACTACCTCCCCCAGTACTCCCATACCCTGTAACTACCTCCCCCAGTGTTCCCATACCCTGGAACTACCTCTCCCAGTGTTCCCATACCCTGGGACTACCTCCCCCAGTGCTCCCATACCCTGGGACTACCTCCCCCAGTGCTCCCATACCCTGGGACTACCTCCCCCAGTGCTCCCATACCCTGGGACTACCTCTCCCAGTGTACCCATACCCTGGGACTACCTCCCCCAGTACTCCCATACCCTGTAACTACCTCCCCCAGTGTTCCCATACCCTGGAACTACCTCTCCCAGTGTTCCCATACCCTGGGACTACCTCCCCCAGTGCTCCCATACCCTGGGACTACCTCCCCCAGTGCTCCCATACCCTGGGACTACCTCCCCCAGTGCTCCCATACCCTGGGACTACCTCCCCCAGTGCTCCCATACCCTGGGACTACCTCCCCCAGTGCTCCCATACCCTGGGACTACCTCCCTTGTGTACCCATACCCTGTAACTACCTCCCCCAGTGCTCCCATACCCTGGGACTACCTCCCCCAGTGTACCCATACCCTGGGACTACCTCCCCCAGTACTCCCATACCCTGGGACTACCTCCCCCAGTGCTCCGATACCCTGGGACTACCTCTCCCAGTGCTCCCATACCCTGGGACTACCTCCCCAGTGCTCCCATACCCTGGGACTACCTCCCCCAGTGCTCCCATACCCTGGGACTACCTCCCCCAGTGTACCCATACCCTGGGACAACCTCTCCCAGTGCTCCCATACCCTGGGACTACCTCCCCCAGTGCTCCGATACCCTGGGACTACCTCCCCCAGTGTACCCATACCCTGGGACAACCTCCCCCAGTACTCCCATACCCAGGACAAAGCAGCCCGCTTGATCGGCACCCCATCAACCACCTTAAACATTCACTCCCTCCACCACTGGCGCACCATGGCTGTCGTGTGTACCAGCTACAAGGTGCACTGCAGCAACTCGCCAAGACTTCTTTGACACCATGTCCCAAACCCACGACCTCTTCCACCAAGGACAAGGGATGCATGGGAACACCACCACCTCCAAGTTCCCCTCCAGGACACACACCATCCTGACTTAGAAATATATCGCCGATCCTTCATCGTCGCTGGGTCAAAATCCTGGAACTCCCTCCCTAACAGCACTGTGGGAGCACCTTCACCACACGGACTGCAGCGGTTTAAGATGGTGGCTCACCACCACCTTCTCAAGGGCAATTAGGGATGGGCAATAAATGCTGGCCTTGCCAGCGACGCCCACATCCCATAAATGAATAAAAAAGGAGCCCTTACTCTGCCCTGCCCCCTCACCCTCCCCTGACCCTGTCCAGTCACGCTGACACTTCACCCTGTCCAGTCATGCTGACCCTTCACCTTATCCAGTCACGCTGACCCTTCACCCTGTCCAGTCACGCTGACCCTTCACCTTGTCCAGTCACGCTGACCCTTCACCCTGTCCAGTCACGCTGATCCTTCACCTTGTCCAGTCACACTGACCCTTCACCTTGTCCAGTCACGCTGACCCTTCACCCTGACGAAACATAGAAGATAGGAGCAGGAGTAGGCCATTCGGCCCCTCGAGCCTGCTCCGCCATTCAATGAGATCATGGCTGATCATCCAAACTCAGTACCCTGTCCCTGCTTTCTCCCCATATCCCTTGATCCCTTTAGCCTTAAGAAATATATCTAACTCCTTCTTGAATATATTTAATGAATTGGCCTCAACTGCCTTCTGTGGTAGAGAATTCCACAGGTTCACCACTCTCTGGGTGAAGAAATTTCTCCTCATCTCTGTCCTAAATGGCTTACCCCTTATCCTTAAGCTGTGACCCCTGGTTCTGGACTCCCCCACCATCGGAAACATCCTTCCTGCATCTAATCTGTCTAGTCCTGTTAGAATTTTATAAGTTTCAATGAGATCCCCTCTCATTCTTCTAAACTCCAGCGAGTATAAGCCCAATTGACCCAATCTCTCCTCATACGTCAATCCTGCCATCCCAGGTATCAGCCTGGTGAATCTTCGCTGCACTCCCTCCATGGTAAGAACATCCTTCCTCAGATAAGGTGACCAAAACTGTACACAATACTCAAGGTGTGGTCTCATCAAGGCCCTGTACAACTGCAGCAAGACATCCTTGTTCCTGTACTCAAACCCTCTTGCTACGAAGGCCAACATACCATTTGCCTTCTTAACCGCCTGCTGCACCTGCATGCTTACCTTCAGCGACTGGTGCACAAGGACACCCAGGTCTCTTTGCACTTCTCCTTCTCCCAATCTATTGCCATTTAGATAATAATCTGCCTTCCTGTTTTTGCCACCAAAGTGGATAACCTCGCATTTATCCACATTATACTGCATCTGCCATGCTTCTGCCCAATCACCCAAACTGTCCAAATCATACTGGAGTTTCTCGGCATCCTCCTCACAGCACACACGCCCACCCAGCTTTGTGTCATAGAGTCATAGTCATAGAGTTTTACAGCACATAAAGAGGCCCTTCGGCCCATCGTGTCTGCGCCGTCCATCAATCCCTGTCCAGTCTAATCCCATTTTCCAGCATTTGGTCCATAGCCTTGTATGCAATGGCATTTCAAGTGCTCATCCAAATGCTTCTTGAATGTTGTGAGGGTTCCTGCCTCCACCGCCCTTTCAGGCAGAGAGTTCCAGATTCCAACCACCCTCTGGGTGAAAAAGTTCCTCCTCAAATCCCCTCTAAATCTCCTGCCCCTTACCTTGAATCTCTGCCCCCTTGTTATTGACCCTCCTACTAAGGGGAAAAGTTCCTCTTTATCTACCCTATCTATGCCCCTCATCATTTTGTACACCTCAATCAGGTCCCCCCTCAGCCTTCTTTGCTCCAATGAAAAAAACCCCAGCCTGTTTAGTCTTTCTTCATAGCTGAGGCGCTCCATCCCAGGTAACATCCTGGTGAATCTTCTCTGCACCCTCTCTAAAGCAATCACATCCTTCCTATAGTGAGGCGACCAGAACTGCACACAGTACTCCAGCTGTGGCCTCACCAGCGTTTTGTACAGCTCCATCATAACCTCCCTGCTCTTATATTCTATGCCTCGGCTAATGAAGGCAAGTATCCCATATGCCTTTTTAACCACCTTATCTACCTGTTCCGCTGCCTTCAGGGATCTATGTACATGCACACCAAGGTCCCTCTGACCCTCTGTACTTCCTAGGGTCCTACCACTCATTGTGTACTCCCTTGCCTTATTTGTCCGTCCAAAATGCATCACCTCGCACTTTTCAGGGTTAAATTCCATTTGCCACTTTTCCGCCCATCTGACCAACTCGTTTATATCTTCCTGTAGCCTGAGGCTTTCCTCCTCACAATTTACCACCCCACCAATTTTCGTGTCATCTGCGAACTTACTGATCATACCTTTTACATTCTCATCCAAATCATTTATGTAGATCACAAACAGCAAGGGACCCAGCACCGATCCCTGAGGTACCCCACTAGACACAGGCTTCCAGTCACAAAAGCAACCTTCGACCATCACCCTCTGCCTCCTGCCACTCAGCCAGTTTAGGATCCAACGCGCCAAGGCACCCTGGATCCCATGGGCTCTTACCTTCTTGACCAGTCTCCTATGCGGGACTTTGTCAAAAGCTTTACTGAAGTCCATGTAAACCACATCCACAGCATTTCCCTCATCCACACACCTAGTCACCCCCTCGAAAAATTCAATCAGATTTGTCAGACATGATTTACCCTTGACAAAGCCATGCTGACTATCCCCGATTAATCCTTGCCTCTCCAAGTGGAGACTAATTTTGTCCCTCAGAATTTTTTCCAATAATTTCCCTACCACAGATGTTAGGCTCACTGGCCTGTAATTCCCAGGTTTATCCCTGCTACCCTTCTTGAATAATGGTACTACGTTAGCTGTTCTCCAGTCCTCTGGTACATCCCCTGTGGCCAGAGAGGTTCTGAAAATTTGTGTCAGAGCCCCTGCAATCTCCTCCCTTGCCTCACACAACAGCCTGGGATACATCTCGTCCGGGCCTGGGGATTTATCCACTTTTTGGCCTGCTAAAACCGCTAGTACCTCCTCCCTCTCGATGCTAATATGTTCAAGTATGTCACAGTCCCCTTGCCCGATTTCTATGTCTACATCATCTTCCTCCATAGTACACACAGATTGCCACTTTGGTCCCTAATGGGCCCTACCCTTTCCCTGGTTATCCTCTTGCCCTTAATATACTTATAAAACATCTTAGGATTTTCCTTTATTTTGCTCGCCAGTGTTATTTCATGGCCCCTCCTCGCCCTCCTAATTTCTTTTTTAAGTACGCCCCTGCACTTTTTATACTCCTCTAGGGCTTCCTCCGTCTTTAGTCTTTTGTAACTGCCAAAAGCCCCCCTTTTTTTCCTAATGCATTTTTGTATATCCCTTGTCATCCAAGGTTCCCTTTGCTTGTTGGTCCCACCCTTGACCTTTACAGGAACATGTTGGCGTTGTACTCTCTCTATTTCCCCTCTGAAAGCCTCCCACTGCTTTGATGTGGATTTTCCTATAAGTAGCTGCTCCCAGTCCACTTTGGCCAGATCCTGCCTTATCATATTAAAATCGGCCATCCCCCAAGTCTGCAAACTTGGAGATATTACATCTAGTTCCCTCATCCAGATCATCATGAATATATATTGTGAACAGCTGGGGTCCAAGGACCGATCCCTGCGGTAGCCCACTAGTCACTGCCTGCCACTCGGAAAAAGACCCGTTTATTCCAACTCTTTGCTTTCTGTCCGCCAACCAGTTCTCTATCCAAGTCAATACCTTGCCCCCAATCCCATGTGCCTTAATTTTACACGCTAATCTCTTATGCGGGACCTTATTGACCTGAAACTTTAACTCTGTTTCGACCCTTCACCTTGACCAGTCACGCTGACCCTTCACCTTGTCCAGTCACGCTGACCCTACACCCGAAGACTACATCTCCCAGAGAGCAGTGCTCTCTCGCGCGTGCGCAGTGAGGGGCGGAGCTCCTGCCGGGGTCACGGGACCTGAAGATGGCGCTGGATCCGCACTCGGCCGGCTGGCAGTTCGACCGTTTCGATGACGGTTCTCAGAGTAAGTGAGGCCGGGCCCGCGGACAGCCCGTCTCCCGCATAATAAATCCCGCGTCTGCTGCTCCGTCAGTTCGCTGGGGAAGGAAACGCCGCCCAACGGACCCGACCCAGGCCCTCCCCTCCCCCCCCCCCCCAGTGCCCCCTCTCCCCTCCCCCCCCCCCAGTGCCCCCTCTCCCCTCCCCTCCCCTCCCAGTGCCCCCTCTCTCCCCCCCGTGCCCCCTCTCTTTTCCCCCCCCCCGTGCCCCCTCTCTCCCCTCCCCCCCCCCCCCCGTCCCCCCTAGTGCGCCCGTGGCCGCCCCCTCCCCCCCCCTCCACTGCCCCCTTCCCCCCCCCTAGTGGCCTCCCCCTCCCTAGTGGCCCCCATCCCCCCCAGTGGCCCCCTCTCTCTTCCCCCCCCCCCCCGTGCCCCCTCTCCCCTCCCCCCCCCCCGTGCCCCCTCTCGCCTCTCTTCCCCCCCCCCCCCGTGCCCCTCTCCCCTCTCCTCCCCCCCCCGTGCCCCCTCTCCCCTCTCCTCCCCCCCCCCCGTGCCCCCTCTCCCCTCTCCTCCCCCCCCCCCGTGCCCCCTCTCCCCTCTCCTCTCCCCCCCCCCCCCCGTGCCCCCTCTCCCCTCTCCTCTCCCCCCCCCCCCCCCCCCCCGTGCCCCCTCTCCCCTCTCCTCTCCCCCCCCCCCCCCCGTGCCCCCTCTTCCCCCCCCCCCCCGTGCCCCCTCTCCCCTCTCCTCCCCCCCCCCCCCGTGCCCCCTCTCCCCTCTCCTCCCCCCCCCCCCCCCTCCCTAGTGGCCCCATCCCCCCCAGTGGCCCCCCTCTCTTCTTTCCCCCCCCCCCCCCCCTAGTGGCCGTGGTCCCCCCATCCCCCACCAGTGGTCCCCCCATCCCCCCCCAGTGGTCCCCCCCTCCTTGGAAGTTTTGTGAACTGTGAGGAGGCTAGTGATGGACTTCAAGTGGGCATAGGCTGGTGGAATGGGCGGACACGTGGCAGATGAAATTTAACACAGAAAAGTGTGAAGTGATACATTTTGGTAGGAAGAACGAGGAGAGGAAATATAAACTAAAGGGTACAATCCTAAAGGGGGTGCATGAACAGAGAGACCTGGGGGTATATGTGCACAAATTGTTAAAGGTGGCAGGGCAGGTTGAGAAAGCGGTTAAAAAAGTATACGGGATCCTGGGCTTTATAAATAGAGGCACAGAGTACAAAAGCAAGCAAGTTATGATGAACCTTTATAAAACACTGGTTCGGCCTCAACTGGAGTATTGTGTGCAATTCTGGGCACCGCACTTTAGGAAGGATGTGAAGGCCTTAGAGAGGGTGCAGAAAAGACAAGAATGGCTCCAGGGATGAGGGACTTCAGTTACGTGGCTAGACTGGAGAAGCTGGGGGTGTTTTCCTTGGAGCAGAGAAGGTTGAGAGGAGATTTGATGGAGGTGTTCAAAATCATGAGAGGTCTAGATAGAGAGAAACTGTTCCCATTGGCAGAAGGGTCGAGAACCAGAGGACACAGATTTAAGGTGATTGACAGAAGAACCAAAGGCGACATGAGGGAAAACTTTTTTACGCAGCGAGTGGTGAGGATCTGGAATACACTGCCTGAAAGGGTGGTGGAGGCAGACTTGATCGTGGCTTTCAAAAGGGAATTGGATAAGTACCTGAAGGAAACTAATTTTCAGGGCTATGGGGAAAGGGTGGGGGAGTGGGACTAGCTGAAGTGCTCTTGCAGAGAGCTGGCATCGGCTCGACGGGCTGAATAGCCTCCTTCTGTGCTGTAACCATTCTACGATTCTATAACAATGGCTGCAGCAATTCCCTAATTTGTCACTTTACTGGAATGTAATGTGTTGACGGTGAAGTGCTTTTCGATGCTTTGCAGACGAGCAATTTAGCATTATATAAGGGCAGGCCTTTTTCAAACTTGCAGTCACTGTGTAAAAGTAAAGAAATGTGTGGTGCATCGGTGCCTCAGTAGACTGTGTTACAGAATGGGAGCAGGTGGGTTGTAAATGCAGTCTTTTGTCTGATTCTTGACTCTGCCTTCGAAGGGCAGTGTTAAACGAAGGCTGAATATTCCCCATTCTCCTGAAGATAAGACGGCAAATTGGTGAGCAAAAATCTTGCCGCTCTTCACTTACTATTGGCGGGCTGGAGCTGAAGCGATGAGGTTATCTGCCCACCCGTGGTTGGGTAAAGTGGAGCCCAAGTTTCCAAAGGGTAATGTGTGCATGTTTTTGAGGAGAAAGGATGGTGAAAGCTTTCTGCTGCTTTGGTGCCTTCTGGCTTTAGTTTGACTTGGAAAGGGTTAATGAGCCATTGCTGGAGTGTTTGAGCTGAAGTATCAAACTGCAGACAGCAAAGTATTGCACTCCTTCAAAACCTCTGCCTGTGTGTTTAGGAATCCATGCTGAAGTGCAGCTGAAGAATTACGGGAGATTTCTCGAGGAATACACCAATCAGTTGAAAGGAATTGAAGATGCATTGGATGACTCTGTTGGGGATGTCTGGGATTTTACTCTGGATCCGATAGCTCTTAAGGTATGTCTTCTGAATCTTGAATTTTAATGGGCCGGATTTTGCAGTCAGCAGCGTTCACTACGCTGACAGGTGAACACTGAGTTTATGCGGGCTTTTGAGTCAGCCTAACCTTGGTGGTGGGAAAATTATTGGAAAGAATTCTGAAGGACAGGATAAATCTTCATTTAGAGAGACATGGATTAATCAAGGATAGCACGGATTTGTTAAGGGAAGGTCGTGTCTGACAAACTTGATTGAATTTTTTGAGGAGGTAACAAGGAGGGTAGATGAGGGTAGTGCGTTTGATGTAGTGTATATGGACTTTAGCAAGGCTTTTGATAAGGTTCCACATGGCAGACTGGTCACGAAGTTAAAAGCCCATGGGATCCAGGGCAAAGTGTCAAGTTGGATTCAAAACTGGCTCGGAGGCAGGAAGCAGAGGGTAATGGTTGATGGGTGTTTTTGTGACTGGAAGGCTGTTTCCAGTGAGGTTCTACAGGGCTCAGTACTAGGTCCCTTGCTTTTTGTGGTCGTCGTCGTACGTGTCTTCATACTGTTCCCTTTGGGGAACTGTATGAAGTGGTAGAAGGACTTCCGGCAGCGATTAACGCTCCTTCCGTGACCGTAACCATCTTCGTACCAGCCATTAGGGTGGTTAGTCTTATGGTGGGAGGGTTTTACGGGCTCCCACAACCCATGCGAAGTGGGGGGGGTCACCCACACCCACGGACGCAAGTCTCCCGCTGGATGTCAACCCAGAATTTAGAGCCGGAGCTCCGACTCCACTTGCCGGGACTGTCTGGAGCGGGGTTCGAAACCCTACGCCTTCTGGCCCAGCGGCGGGGATGCTACCACTACACCAAAGGCCCACTCCTGCTTTTTGTGGTATATATCCATGATCTAGACATGAATATAGGGGGTATGATTAAGAAGTTTGTAGATGATACTAAAATCGGCTGTGTGGTTGATACTGAAGAAGGAAGCTGTAGACTGCAGGAAGATATCAATAAATTGGTCAGGTGGGCAGAACAGTGACAAATGGAATTCAATCCGGAGAAGTGTGAGGTAATGCATTTGGGGAGGGCTAACAAGGAAAGGGAATACACATTAAATGGTAGGACACTGAGTAGTGTAGAGGAACAAAGGGACCTTGGAGTGCATGTCCACAGATCCCTGAAGGTAGCAGGCCAGGTAGATAAGGTGGTTAAGAAGGCATACGGAATGCTTGCCTTTATTAGCTGTGGCATAGAATGCAAGAGCAGGGAGGTTATGCTTCAACTGTATAAAACACTAGTTAGGCCTCAGCTAGAGTACTGCGTGCAGTTCTGGTCACCACATTACAGGAAAGATGTGATTGCACTAGAGAGGGTACAGAGGAGATTTACAAGGATGTTGCCGGGAGTAGAGAATCTTAGCTATGAGGAAAGACTGGATAGGCTGGGTCTGTTTTCCTTGGAACAGAGGAGGCTGAGGGGAGACCTTATTGAGATGTATAAAATTATGAGGGGCCTAGATAAAGTGGATAGAAAGGACCTATTTCCCTTAGCAGAGGGGTCAAATACCAGGGGGCACAGATTTAAAGTAATTGGGGGAAGGTTTAGAGGGGATTTGAGGGGCAATTTCTTCACCCAGAGGGTTGTGGGGGTCTGGAACTCTCTGCCTGAAAGGGTGGTGGAGGCAGGAACCCTAACCACATTTAAAAAGTACTTGGATGTGCACTTGGGATGCTGTAACCTGCAGGGCTACGGACCAAGAGCTGGGACGTGGGATTAGGCTGGGTCGCTCTTTGTTGGCCGGCGCGGACACGATGGGCCGAAATGGCCTCCTTCCGTGCTGTAACTTTCTATGAAGATCTTGGCTGATCTTTGACCTCGACTCCATTTTCCCGCCTGATCCCCATATCCCTTGATTCCCCTAGAGTCCAATAATCTATCTATCTATCTCAGCCTGGAATATACCCAACGATTCAGCATCCACCGCCCTTTGGGGTAGAGAATTCCAAAGATTCACAACCCTCTGAGTGAAGAAATTCCTCCTCATCTCAGCCTTAAATGGTCGACCCCTTATCCTGAAACACTGCCCCATCGTTCTAGACACTCCAGCCAGGGGAAACAACCTCTCAGCATCTAACCTGTCAATCCCTCTCAGAATCTTATGTTTCAATGAGATCGCCTCTCATTCTCCTAAACTCCCGAGAGAACAGGCTCAGTCTCTCCTCAGGACAGCCCTCTTGTCCCACAAACCAGTCTAGTGAACCTTCGTTGCGCTGCCTCCAGGGCAAGTATATCCTTCTGTAAATAAGGAGTCCAAAACTGTGCCCAGTACTCCAGGTGTGGTCTCACCAAGGCCCTGTACAATTGTAGCAAGACTTCCTCACTCTTGCACTCCAACCCACTTGCAATAAAGGCCATGATGCCATTTGCCTTCCTAATTGCTCGCTGTACCTGCATGCTAACTCTGTGTTTCCTGTCCGAGGACACCTAAATCTCTCTGAGCACCAACATTTAATAGTTTCTCACCATTTAAAAAGATTCTGTTTTTCTATTCTTCCTACCAAAGTGAATAACCTCACATTTCCCCACATTATACTCCATCTGCCACCTTACTGCCCACTCACTTAACCTGTCTATATCCCTTTGCAGGCTCTTTGTGTTCTCCTCACAGCTTACTGTCCCACCTAGCTTTGTATCATCAGCAAACTTGGATATATTACACTCTGGCCCAGAAATTCGGGTCGGGGGCTTCCCGCGGGTGCAAGCCGCCGACCTGCACTTACCTAGCGCGCCGGCCATTGAGCTGTGGGCCCCATGGAATTCCGATCCGGGGCCTGGTCCAGCTGCCGGCGCGCAGTGCTTGCGTATCCCAGGGGCGCAGTTAGTTCGATGTGTCTCCTGGGATCACGTGGGCCATGGGCAGCCAATCGGAGCAGGGAATGCTCCATTCATAAGTCTGACCGGAAGCGCTGTCAATACTTATAAATACCACGGCCCCAAAATAGCACTATACCTTCAAATAAATTTTAAAAAACCCCACATTTTTTAAATAAACTGTAAATTACATGAAATAACTATTTTAAACAACAATTTAAATTTTTGAAGAATATAAAATTATTTTTTAACGGGGCTAAAAATAAACTTACCTTGCTTTAAAGTATTTAAAAATAATAAACCTGTGGAAAAAATGTTTTAACTTTAATTAATTCACCACTTACCTTGTAAAAAGCAGGCCTTACGCCTGCTTTTTACATTTCTAAATTCTGCAGACTTACCCTCACGGAAAAACCTGTTTAAAAAAAAAAAAAAAAAACCAAAAAAAAAACAAGTTCCACGTGCAGCCTCCCCTGCGCACGACCTCTGAACCTTTCGGAAGTGCCAGTTTCCCGCGCATGCGCAGTGTATGCAGGAAACCGGCACTTCCATCGGGCCTACGGGTGAATACCCTGTGCGTACTCACCCGTGGAGACCCGAAGTTCTGGGCCTCTGTCTCTTCATTGAAGTCATTAATATAGATTGTAACTAACTGAGGCCCAAGTACTGATCCTTGCGGCACCCTGCTAGTTACCTGAAAATGACCCGTTTAGCCCTACTCTCTTTGCCTGTGAACCAATCCTCTATTCATAACCCCCAACCAATGCTCCTGCTAATTTTTTTGGGTACGCGGCCCCATTAACGGGTTGCGCGTCCAATTCAGTTACTCGCGCATACGCGGTTATTTCAATTGGAAAGCTGTTGAATGGCTTGCGTGGGACCTCCAGATCACTGTGCGGCCATGCTGCTCAATGGGAACATTGCCCCAACCCCATGAGTCCTTATCTTGCCTAACAACCTTTTATGTGGTACTTTATCGAATGCCTTTTGGAAATCGGCATCCCTTGATACCCTTAGTATCCAAAAATCTATCGCTCTCTGTCTTGAATATACTCAACGACTGAGCCTCCACAGCCCTCTGGGGTAGAGAATTCCAAAGATTCACCACCCTCTGAGTGAAGGAATTTCTCCTCATCTCAGTCCTAAATGGCCGACCCCTTATTCTGAGACTGTGACCCCTGGTTCCAGACTCCCCAGCCAGGGGAAACAACCTCTCAGCATCCATCCTGTCGAGCCCTTTAAGAATTTTATATGTTGCAGTGAGATCACCTCTCATTCTTCGAATCTCTAGGAATATAGGCCTAGTCTACTCAATCTCTCCTCATAGGACAATCCCCCGATCCCAGGAATCAGCATAGTGAACCTTCGTTGCACTCCCTCTAAGGAAAGTATATCCTTCTTTAGGTAAAGAGACCAAAACTGTACGTAGTACCCCAGGTGTGGTCTCACCAGGGCCCTATATAATTGCAGTAAGACTTTACTCAAATCCTCTTGTAATAAAGGTGAACACACCATTTGCTTTCCTAATTGCTTGCTGTACCCGCATGTTCACTTTCAGTGATTCGTGTACAAGGATAACCCTTCCTTCCCTTAGTAATCTAGGATGGATCCCAGCTGGTGGCTTTTCTATTTTGAGCACTGCCAAACTTTTAAGTGCCTCTTATTCTATTTTTATCTTATCCAATATCACTACTGACTCCTCCATTACTGCTACATTAGCAGCAGCCTCTTAGAATCATAGAAAGTTACAGCACGGAAGGAGGCCATTCGGCCCATCGTGTCCGCGCCGGCCAACAAAGAGCTATCCAGCCTAATCCCACTTCCCAGCTCTTGGGCCGTAGCCCTGCAGGTTACAGCATCCCAAGTGCACATCCAAGTACTTTTTAAATGTGGTTAGGGTTTCTGCCTCTACCACCCTTTCAGGCAGTGAGTTCCAGACCCCCACCACCCTCTGCAGTGAAGACATTGCCCCTCTAAACTTTCCCCCAATTACTTTAAATCTGTGCCCCCTGTTTTTTGACCCCTCAATAAGGTCTCCCCACCCCCCCCCCCCCCCCAAACCTCCTCTGTTTCAAGGAAAACAAACCCAGCCTATCCAGTCTTTCCTCTCCAGTGAAGACAGATGCAAAGTACTCGTTCAGTACCTCAGCCATGCTATCTGCCTCAACAAGAAGATCTCCTTTTTGATTCCTAATTGGCCCCACCCCTTCATTGACTACCCTTTTAATTTTTATATGCCTATATAGGGTTGCGAAAGGGTGGAAAGTTTCCGGGAAATTTTCCACGGGAAGTTTAGCTTGGGAATTTTGCCCAAAAAAGCACATGCTAGCATAATATTTTTTTTTGTATTTTTTTTCCACAGGTCCTCTTAAAATTACTAACAGAGATGGAATCTTAATTATTAAGGAATTTCTTAATCAATATATGTTTATCTTCTTACTTGGCTTGTTTTAATAATTACAAGTTTTGTGTGTGACTGTGAACAAATGTGTCCTGATTGGTTGGATGAGTGATTAGCTCCCTCTATTTGTAATATTTGCATATCGAATTGTGATTGGCCTGCAGGCATCTGTAAGACTGCTATAGTTTTTTTAAGATCCAGGTTAGGGGTCCTGAGGGAAGTCATTTTGTTTTCTGCTGATGTTGTGATGATGCAGTAAGTAAATCAGACTTTATACCAAATAAACCAGTTACTTGTTGAACTCTGTTGTCCTTCAATTTAAAATATACAAAATAATACACTATTGGTGATGTAGCGTCGTGTGTGTACAGGTCATGCTTCCATCACATGGAGCATCAGCAAAAATGTATTCACCCTGTTGCAATCGTGCTGATCGACCGCAGTGCGACAGAGATGAATGCCCTTTATTTCTCTGCATAGAACAATGCCACGTTTACCGTCGGATGTGTGGAAGCATTTTACCCCAGGCATTAAAGATGGAAAGACTGTGTACGTGTGCAAACACTGTAGAAAGCCATATGTAAAGAATGCCACAAAGATGCAGCAGCATTTATCCAAATGCAACAACTTCACTCAAAGCTCACAGCAGTCAGCCCAGAGTTCCTCTGCTTCCATTCAAGAAGATGATGGTTCTCATTTCAGCATCAGGCTCCTTATCATCAACTCCTGGCCCACTTGGAAGGTTCTTTGATACAATGGATAACCATAGCCAGAAGAATGCAGATGAGTGCCTTGCTCGAGCTGTATATGCAACAGGCTCACCCCTCATGCTCACAGCCAGTGTGTACTGGAAGAGATTTTTCAATGTTATTCGCCCTGCATACTGTCCTCCCACCAGACATGCTTTGTCTACTTATTTGCTGGAGGCTGAGTATAACAGAGTCCAAGGAAAGCTCAAAGAAACGAAGGACAACAGACACACAGGCACATACATTGCTGATGAGCTGAAAGCGGTCATCAACGATCTTGGATCACAAAAGGTCTTTGCAGTAGTTACTGACAATGCTGCGAATATGAAGGCTGCTTGGGCTCAAGTGGAGGAGGCCTACCCTCATATTACGTCTATTGGGTGCGCAGCTCATGGGCTTAACCTGCTCCTCAAGGACATCATGGGTTTGAGAACCATGGAAGCACTGTACAAGAGAGCCAAGCAAGTTGTTAAGTATGTCAGGGGAAAACAGGTAGTTGCAGCAACCTACAACTCCAAGCAAATGACAAAGAACAAGAACACCACACTGAAGCTGCCCAACAACACTAGATGGGGTGGTGTTGTCATAATGTACAACAGCCTTCTGGAGGGTAAGGAGTCGCTGCAAGAAATGGCAATATCCCAGTCTGGGGATATGGAAACCACCATCAAGAAAACACTGCTGGATGATGTGTTTTGGGAGAAAGTGGTTAGCAGCCTTAAACTACTATCACCAGTAGCATCTGCAATTGCTCAGATTAAAGGAGATGACGCTGTCTTGTCAGATGTTCAGGCTTTTTACTGATTTAAAAGATCAAATCAGCATTGCCCTACCCACATCCCTGCTGCTCAAAGCAGAGGAGAAGGCAATTGTTCAATTCATACAGACGCGTCAAGAATTTTGTGTCAAGCCGATTCATGCTGCAGCATACATGCTGGACCCAAAGCATGTTGGGAGACCAATACTTTCTGGAGAACAGATCAACAGCGCTTAGTGTGATTTCTACCCCCTCTCACCATCTCAATCTGGATGTGGGCAAAGTTCTGGGAAGTCTGGCAAAGTTCTCTACCAAGCAAGGTCTTTGGAATGGGGATGGGATATGGGAATCATACAAGCATATCAGTGCACATACCTGGTGGAAGGGACTTTGTGCATCTGAGGCCCTGTCACCTATTGCATCGGTGATACTCCAAATCCCACCTTCATCAGCGGCCTCCGAACGAAACTGGTCACTTTTTGGGAATACGCATACAAAGGTGCGCAACAGGCTGACTAACGAGAGAGTGGAGAAACTGGTGGCTATCCGGGCGAACCTACAACTTATTGAGCCAGATACAGAAGTGTCCACCACACAGCTAGACACTGACACAGAGGAGGAAATGGACACGTCAGAGTCAGAGAATCAGGAGGAGCAATGAGGAGTAGAAGACTCAGAAGACTCATGAGTAGAAGACTCAAAGGGACAAAATAAGGACAAATTACAGGCTAAATAAGCTGACGCTCTTTTTATTTTATTTTAGATGGGTCTTTTTTGTGGGGGTTCAATAAAGTTCAAAATTATAACCTAAATAAAGTTTTGAAAGCCTGTTTTTATTTGTATGGAACAGTATGTCTATTTTGACAACAAAGATAATATAAGGGTCAGAGACAAAAACCATCAGTGTGCAAAAAAACTCAAAATTCCCGAAAATTCCCATGGAAAGTTTCCTCTTTTAAAAATTCCCAGAATTTTGCAACCCTATGCCTATAGAATACTTTTGGGTCTCCCTTTTATGTTAGTTGCTAATCTATTCTCATATACCCTCTCATTCTTCCCTTTTTCAGTCCTCTGAGCTTTCTGTATTCAGCGACTGTAGGATGAACCTGACATTCATCATAGCTTCATTTTCTGTTTAATTTTAATCTTTATATCTGTAGTCATCCAGAGATCTCTAGCTTTGGATGCCCTTCCTTTCCCCCTTGTGGAATGTGTCTAGTCTGTACCTGAACTACCTCCTCTTTGAAGGCCTGCCATTGCTGTTTTTCCATTTTACTGCTGATCTTTGATGCCAATCTGCCGGGGCCTGATTCCCTTTTAACTCCCTGAAATTGGCTCTCCTCCAGTTGAGTCACATTTGATCTTTCCTTGTCTATTTCCATAACGACTCTAACCCTGACTTAAGGTCTGAAGCTGGCATACATGGAAAGTGATGCTGATGTTCACTGGCAGAGGCACAGGACAGAGCTGGGATTATTGCAAGGGATACGATTTTTAAGTAAAGTTATTGATCAACTTGATTTTGTTATAGTTTCCTGAAGCTTTCTTGTGGTTAAGACTAAAATCTGGGATTGCTTTAGTCACTTAGGGAGCACTTCACCTGACCCTAAGTTATGAGGAGAGTTTGGAGCATTTTCAGGTATCTGTGGATGGAAACATGGTACCAAAAGAACATTTCTGAACTGAGAACTGAGAGCGGAATGAGCCAATAGGTTACATCAAAGCTGAGGGGTCTGTGCGACCGATGCTTCAGTTATTTGGAAACTAAGCAGCCCTCTCCAATGTTCCGGTGACCTGCCTTATCAACTGGGTTAACACCAGACAGGAGTTGAAAACTCGTGGAGAAGTCGGCTTTCAGTCTGGATTTGCAGCCACTTTTTCACAGACCTGTACGTGATGTTAAGGCTTTTGCTCTCGAAGTGCACTGATGGAGTCGGCACTGATTTTGTTCCCCGTTGGCCGTACCAGGACAAGTGCACAATGTTTGTAGGCTGGTTGAACCTTACAGTATCAATTGCAGTCTGAGAGAAGATTCTTGAATGTGAAACGGATCAAGTGACTGGGCAGCTTTCCAATCTGGAATGCTGAATGTGCAGAAGATGGGGCCACTCTTTGAGGGAGACGGTGCGATATGAGCAGTCCCAGATTGATGCATGATGAAGCAGCAGAGACCGAATGTCCATTCGAAGATGATTTGAAATGTTTAGTTTGAAGAAGCGCCTCTTCCACTGATTGGTCAAAGTTTTCCACAACTAATGGGCTATAAGGACATGGCTGGCTCTACCGGTGATGTGAATCACGTCATCATTTAACACTCTAACTGCTGGCTATGTATTGGTGGCAGCCTCCTCCTGGGGAGGGACTTTTTGTTCAGGACCACTGTTTGTAATAAATATAGTTGTTCACTGGCTGTTGCTATTGTTCATTCCCTTTGATTTTTACATTTGATATTAGATACTTGGCGGTACAGTAGCGTAGTGGTTAGGTTACTGGGCTAGTAATCCAGACGCCTGAACTAATGATCTGGAGACGTGATTTCAAATCCCACCACGGCAGCTGGGAAATTTAAATTCAAATAAATAAATACATCTGGAATAAAAAGCTAGTATCAGTAATGGTGACCATGAAACTACCGGATTGCCGTAAAAACCTATCTGATTCACTAATGCCCTTTAGGGAAGGAAATCTGCCGTCCTTACCCGGTCTGGCCTATATGTGACTCCAGACCCACAGCAATGTGGTTGACTCTTAACTGCCCTCTGAAATGGCCGAGCGAGACACTCCGTTGTATTGAAGAAGGCGGCTCACCACCAATGTTCCCTGTCATTTTTCTTGGTGCCATGTGGGCTCTTTAAGGGGCTGTGCGGGCCATTCAAAATAATGCGCAGGCAGGATTTTTGCATTGAAAAGCCGGCTGCGCGGGATCCCTGGAGCGCTGCGCGGCTTTGCAGCTCAAAGGGAACATTGCTCACCACCACCTTCTCGAGGGCAATTAGGGATGGGTAATGAATGCTGGCCTCATTGGCGATGTCCACATCCTGTGAATGAAAAAAAAAGTTTGATGCTTGCCTCTCTGGGAATACCATGTCTCTTTTGAAAGGTCTGTTGTACAATTTAAAGGAGCTGCCTTTGCTGTTTTCTGCTTTGTGTGTAGTTGATCGTGAAGCACTAAGTGTAGTTTCTTGGTGACGATTGTTGTTGTGACAACTATACTGTACCTGAGGAATCCAGGCAAAGGTTCTTCGTATTGCAGATTTTTTTAAAGCGGTGTTGGAGCCCTTTGTTAGGTGAGTATCAAACTGGCAGCTAACGAATCTATCCAGCATTGTCCAATGGTTGTTGTGTTAGGGCTCAGCAAATGTATAAATTTATATAAATGTATAACACTGCCTCTGTCTATAATCATAGTTATGTAATCAAACATGCTTTCCAATTAATTTGAGCCATCAGGTATACCAAACATAAATCCAATGACCGGAGCTGTCGACATTGCTAGTGAGGAATCAGTAAAGTGCCAGACTAACTGTGAGGGATACCTGAGTGACTGCAGTGGGCTAGTCCTTTTGTGTGCTGGGCGGCGCGCGCGCTGTGCCCACCTTGTGCTGGGCGGCGCGCGCGCTGTGCCCACCTTGTGCTGGGCGGCGCGCGCGCTGTGCCCACCTTGTGCTGGGCGGCGCGCGCGCTGTGCCCACCTTGTGCTGGGCGGCGCGCGCGCTGTGCCCACCTTGTGCTGGGCGGCGCGCGCGCTGTGCCCACCTTGTGCTGGGCGGCGCGCGCGCTGTGCCCACCTTGTGCTGGGCGGCGCGCGCGCTGTGCCCACCTTGTGCTGGGCGGCGCGCGCGCTGTGCCCACCTTGGGCTGGGCGGCGCGCGCGCTGTGCCCACCTTGGGCTGGGCGGCGCGCGCGCTGTGCCCACCTTGGGCTGGGCGGCGCGCGCGCTGTGCCCACCTTGGGCTGGGCGGCGCGCGCGCTGTGCCCACCTTGGGCTGGGCGGCGCGCGCGCTGTGCCCACCTTGGGCTGGGCGGCGCGCGCGCTGTGCCCACCTTGGGCTGGGCGGCGCGCGCGCTGTGCCCACCTTGGGCTGGGCGGCGCGCGCGCTGTGCCCACCTTGGGCTGGGCGGCGCGCGCGCTGTGCCCACCTTGGGCTGGGCGGCGCGCGCGCTGTGCCCACCTTGTGCTGGGCGGCGCGCGCGCTGTGCCCACCTTGGGCTGGGCGGCGCGCGCGCTGTGCCCACCTTGGGCTCAGATGTTGTAAAGCTCTCTGAAAGCAAGCATGGGGCCCTGCAAACAAAGGATTTCTGCATTGTCTCACTGAGCCGTGCAGCAGGAGGGCTCCAGATTTGAGCTCTGGTCTGTGCAGCGTCGCTGGGAGACAGTGCAGTACAGTAGTGTAGTGGTTATATTACTGGACTAATAATGCAACGAACCAGTGTTCTAATCCCACCATGGCAGTTTAACAATTTGAATTCAATTTGATGTAAATGAAACAGGAAATAAAAAGCTGGTAGCAGTAAAAGTGACCATGAAGCTGTTGGATTGTCGTAAGAACTGATCTGGTTCACTCATGTCCTTTAGGGAAGGAAACCTGCCGTCCTTACCTGGTCTGGCCGATATGTGACTCCAGTCCCACACCACGGTGATTGACTCTTAACTGTCCTCTGAAATGGCCAAGCAAGCCACTCAGTCTGCTCTCCATTGTGGGAGCAACTTTACAAGCGTCTGTTTTCACAAAGGAGAGGGGCGAAGCAGACATTGCTATCAGGGAGGGAGGAGTGTGAAATATTAGATGAAATAAACATAGTGAGAGAGGAAGAATTAAGGGGTTTAGTGGCTTTAAAAGTGGATAAATCCCCAGGCCCGGATGAAATGTATCCCAGGCTGTTAAGCGAAGCAAAAGAGGAAATAGCCGAGGCCCTGACCATCATTTTTCAATCCTCTCCAGCTTCAGGTGTGGTGCCGGAGGACTGGAGGACTGCTAATGTGGTACCCTTGTTTAAAAAGGGAGAAAAGGATAGACCGAGTAATTACAGGCCAGTCAGCCTAACCTCGGTGGTGGGAAAATTATTGGAAAGAATTCTGAAGGACAGGATAAATCTTCATTTAGAAAGACACGGATTAATCAAGGATAGTCAGCATGGTCGTGTCTGACAAACTTGATTGAATTTTTTGAGGAGGTAACAAGGAGGGCAGATGAGGGTAGTGCATTTGATGTAGTGTATATGGACTTTAAGGCTTTTGATAATGTTGCACATGGCAGACTGGTCACGAAATTAAAAGCCCATGGGATCCAGGGCAAAGTGTCAAGTTGGATTCAAAACTGGCTCGGAGACGGGAAGCAGAGGGTAATAGTTGATGGGTGTTCTTGTGACTGGAAGGCTGTTTCCAGTGGGGTTCCGCAGGGCTCAGTACTAGGTCCCTTGCTTTTTGTGGTATATATCAATGATCTTGACCTGAATATAGGGGGTATGATTAAGAAGTTTGTAGATGATACTAAAATCGGCTGTGTGGTTGATACTGAAGAAGGAAGCTGTAGACTGCAGGAAGATATCAATAAATTGGTCAGGTGGGCAGAACAGTGGCAAATGGAATTCAATCCGGAGAAGTGTGAGGTAATGCATTTGGGGAGGGCTAACAAGGAAAGGGAATACACATTAAATGGTAGGACACTGAGTAATGTAGAGGAACAAAGGGACCTTGGAGTGCATGTCCACAGATCCCTGAAGGTAGCAGGCCAGGTAGATAAGGTGGTTAAGAAGGTATACGGAATACTTGCCTTTATTAGCCGTAGCATAGAATACAAGAGCAGGAGGGTTATGCTTCGACTGTATAAAACACTAGTTAGGCCTCAGCTAGAGTACTGCGTGCAGTTCTGGTCACCACATTACAGGAAAGATGTGATTGCACTAGAGAGGGTGCAGAGGAGATTTACAAGGATGTTGCCGGGAGTAGAGAATCTTAGCTATGAGGAAAGACTGGATAGGCTGGGTCTGTTTTCCTTGGAACAGAGGAGGCTGAGGGGAGACCTTATTGAGGTGTATAAAATTATGAGGGGCCGAGATAAAGTGGATAGAAAGAACCTATTTCCCTTAGCAGAGGGGTCAAAAACCAGAGGGCACAGATTTAAAGTAATTGGGGGAAGGTTTAGAGGGAATTTGAGGGGAAATTTCTTCACCCAGAGGGTTGTGGGGGTCTGGAACTCACTGCCTGAAAGGATGGTAGAGGCAGGAACCCTAACCACATTTAAAAAGTACTTGGATGTGCACTAGGGATGCTGTAACCTGCAGGGCTACGGACCAAGAGCTGGGAAGTGGGATTAGGCTGGAGAGCTCTTTGTTGGCCGGCGCGGACACGATGGGCCGAATGGCCTCCTTCCGTGCTGTAACTTTCTGATTCACCACACTGACTAGTGGTTCAAGAAGGCAGCTCACCTGTGTGTGGGTGTTTGGTAAGGACACCAGGCTCACTGTGATCTTTGTGGTCAAATGCTGTCAGCGCCTGTGTGTACTGAACAGCCACTAGCTGAGAGAGCAGCGGGTCACTGGCACTGTGGAACTGTACCCAGCAAGGGAGTTGGCGCCTTTGAGAGGAAGGGAGAAAGAGGTAGAGAGGAAAGTAGAATGTTAGTGTTGGGCAATGCTGAGTATTACAACACAATTACATTATCTACATCAAGGTCATGTTGAATAAACAAGTTAAACTCTTCTGGTTAAACAATTTTTTAAAGTGTTTTTTTTCCATTTTTAGCTTTTGCCGTATGAACAGTCCTCATTACTGGAACTTATTAAAACCGAAAACAAAGTAAGTTGACACCAGACTGTAAACTACAGTCAATTACATTGTATCTGTTACATTTCTACATTATCAGTAAGGTCATCTGGATTTAATATAGCTATGAAATTGGTAATTTGGTGAAAAGATAAAAGTTCTCGAATACCAGGTTTGAGGTGTGGCAGTGATTGTTTAATACAGGGTTAATACACCTGCTCGAGGCATTCAGCCAGTGGCTGAGGTAACGTGTGAAGAGATTGGAGTTTGAGAGTGTGTGGTTATAAATAGCTCTGTTTAATTTGACAGCTCAGCTTAGCTCAGCTCCATGTGCCACTGAGCAGATTACTGGGAAGGAATTTCATGGAATTCTTCTACACAAAATCCAGGTTGAAGCGATTAAATGCGCAAATCACAAATTTAAAGTTTAGCTATCAAAACGGAGAACTGCAAAAGATCTAAAATGTGAAGTTAGGTCCTGCATATGGATATTGGTTATTATTTGAATGTTTACTCATGATGTAAAAACAATCTTTTGTAGGTCCTGAATAAAGTGATTACGGTTTACGCTGCTCTTTGCTGTGAAGTAAAAAAGTTGAAATATGAGGTAAGAGAAGGCAGGGCTGCGGGGAATGAACGGGGGAG
Source organism: Somniosus microcephalus (assembly GCF_052327205.1). Classification (NCBI taxonomy): domain Eukaryota; kingdom Metazoa; phylum Chordata; class Chondrichthyes; order Squaliformes; family Somniosidae; genus Somniosus; species Somniosus microcephalus. The sequence goes on along the minus strand of NC_141003.1, from coordinate 3,958,201 downwards.
TGGGACGAGCTGAAGTGCTCTTGCAGAGAGCTGGCACGGGCTCGAGGGGCCGAATGGCCGCCTCCTGTGCTGTAACCATTCTATGATTCTAACGCACTCCGCTCTACTTCCTGCGTATATATTAAGGCATCTTTATTTAAAATTATTGTAATGTTACCTTGTAGTATTACTGTTTCATGCAGTGAGTATTGATACTGTATATATTTTAGCAAAACTATGAATGTTTTTTGTGTCTTGCAGGCTGAAACTAAATTTTACAACGGGCTTCTGTTCTATGGAGAAGGAGGTGAGTTGTGCTTTTTTGCTTTAAATGTGTACATTGTTAGCAGCCAGTGCTTTGACATGTACTGTATATATATATTAACATTCAATATATCCCAGATAACCTTCGGCCAGAATAATGTGCCATAAACCTAGGCTCAGATAAACACTTCCTTCTGCACCATTGGGCTATTTTGTCTGCCATGTATACTGAGATTGTCCACTGGTGCCTAATTATTGGCAAATCTTTGCTGTGGATTTGGTGACTTGTGATGTTGAATACTTAAGTTAAATACAAGTTATAGTTTTTTTAACGTGGTGGCAACTGAATCTTTTTGGAGTTTCAGTTCAGACCTTGGTTAGAATTGGATATTCCTGTGACAGTAATCCGAGAGGAGCCTTTAATTCCATTTGTCTCTGCCAGATTTTGAACCTCGACCTGGGGTAAAACGCTGTTATTAACTTGCTGTTCTGTGTGTGCAATTATACCATAAAATATGCATTACTTCAGATATTTACAAACACATGTTCTTAATGCTGATTCTGCTGTCTGTAGCTGTACAGATTCTGTACCAATATAACTGATGTGAAGTCAGTACATTTATTGTATCGTGAACTTGGAGACCAGGGCTGTCAATAGCTGTTCTTGGTTCAGTCCTCGTTGGCTCTGCTTCCAGTTTATTTGCTCTGGTCAGTTCCTAGTTCGAATGCACAAAGCCAGAGTTAAATGCTGAGGCAACCACAGAGTCTCCTCACTGAAGGTCACTATTTTAATATCTCTTCAGCGACAATAATTCAGATAATTTCATGCTGTTGGCTTCTGCTTGTATCTGAGAGTTTCATACCAGAAAATACCCTAGTGAAAAAATACTGTAGTAAGTCCAAACTAGAGGCACAAAGTCGTGCAATGAGTTTGTAAATCTCCAAAGTAATGTATGGTTCAGTATAATGGTCCACACACAGCCCCTTGCAAATCATGGTTTGCACATTTTTGGTGAATTTCCACCCAAAAATAACATTTTATTACTTCAAACCAGGTAACATACTTATCTGAAGAATTGGTGCTTTCCACAAATATCTCTCTCTCTCTCTCTCTCTCTCTCTCTCTCTGCCGCCCCCCCCCCCCCTCTCCCTCTCTGCCGCCTCTCTCTCTCTCTCTCTCTCTCTCTCTCTCTCTCTCTCTCTCTCTCTCTCTCTCTCTCTGCCGCCCCCCCCTCTCTCTCTGCCGCCCCCCCCCTCTCTCTCTGCCGCCCCCCCCCTCTCTCTCTGCCGCCCCCCCCTCTCTCTCTGCCGCCCCCCCCCTCTCTCTCTGCCGCCCCCCCCTCTCTCTCTGCCGCCCCCCCCTCTCTCTCTGCCGCCCCCCCCTCTCTCTCTGCCGCCCCCCCCTCTCTCTCTGCCGCCCCCCCCTCTCTCTCTGCCGCCCCCCCCTCTCTCTCTGCCGCCCCCCCCTCTCTCTCTGCCGCCCCCCCCCTCTCTCTGCCGCCCCCCCCTCTCTCTCTGCCGCCCCCCCCTCTCTCTCTCTCTCTCTCTCTCTCTCTCTCTCTGCCGCCCCCCCCTCTCTCTCTCGGCCGCCCCCCCCCTCTCTCTCTGCCGCCCCCCCCTCTCTCTCTCTCGGCCGCCCCCCCTCTCTCTCTCTCGGCCGCCCCCCCTCTCCTCTCTCGGCCGCCCCCCCCTCTCCTCTCTCGGCCGCCCCCCCCCTCTCTGCCGCCCCCCCCCTCTCCTCTCTCTGCCGCCCCCCCCCTCTCTCTGCCGCCCCCCCCTCTCTCTCTGCCGCCCCCCCCCCTCTCTCTCTGCCGCCCCCCCCTCTCTCTCTCTCTCTCTCTCTCTCTCTCTCTCTCTCTCTCTCTCTCTGCCGCCCCCCCTCTCTCTCTCTCTCTCTCTCTCTCTCTCTCTCTCTCTCTCTCTCTCTCGGCCGCCCCCCCTCTCTCTCTCTGCCGCCCCCCCTCTCCTCTCTCGGCCGCCCCCCCTCTCCTCTCTCGGCCGCCCCCCCTCTCCTCTCTCGGCCGCCCCCCCTCTCCTCTCTCGGCCGCCCCCCCTCTCCTCTCTCGGCCGCCCCCCCTCTCCTCTCTCGGCCGCCCCCCCTCTCCTCTCTCGGCCGCCCCCCCTCTCCTCTCTCGGCCGGCCCCCCCTCTCCTCTCTCGGCCGCCCCCCCCCTCTCCTCTCTCGGCCGGCCCCCCCTCTCCTCTCTCGGCCGGCCCCCCCCTCTCCTCTCTCGGCCGGCCCCCCCTCTCCTCTCTCGGCCGGCCCCCCCTCTCCTCTCTCGGCCGGCCCCCCCTCTCCTCTCTCGGCCGGCCCCCCCTCTCCTCTCTCGGCCGGCCCCCCCTCTCCTCTCTCGGCCGGCCCCCCCTCTCCTCTCTCGGCCGCCCCCCCCTCTCCTCTCTCGGCCGGCCCCCCCTCTCCTCTCTCGGCCGGCCCCCCCTCTCCTCTCTCGGCCGCCCCCCCCTCTCCTCTCTCTGCCGCCCCCCCTCTCCTCTCTCGGCCGCCCCCCCCCCCTCCCCTCTCGGCCGCCCCCCCTCTCCCCCCCCCAAAGGACCCAGTAACCTTGCTCTTTGTTCTAGTTACAGATTCGAGTGTGGTGGAAGGGGAGTCACAGATCCAGATGGGCAGGTTTATTTCTTTCTTGCAGGTATGTTCCCTGCTTTTAGTTCAGTTTCTCAGTACTAGTTTCAGCGATCTGTAAATTCTTGTTCTCATCAGTGCTTGTTGTGTGTTACTGAGCTGCTTTCAAGTTTTGAGAGAAAGCAGGCTCGTGGAGGACGAAGGTGGTCTTGCTGGGAGGGGTGTTGAACCAGGGTTAGTTTTGAACTTTGGGTTTTGTAATTATTTCTGTAAATCTAGCTTTATAATCTCCGCTTCACTCCAATCTGGGGGAAAAAGACCAATATTTTGTAACGTCTTCTGTCTGAATGTTTTGTTTATCTCTAACTGCGAATTGGTTTCTCGATTTTAAACTATTCAAGATTCTGTTATTAGGCATTGCTCCTGTTGAAAACAGTCATCCCACGAACAGCTCCTGTTTGATCTCAGTCACTTAAATCACACTTGGATTTTGACTGTACTTGACAAAGAATTTAATCTCCCCTGCTTTCAAAAACCACATGGTAACAGTGTTTGTGCACTGGACTGTGTCGTACCGTATCGTGAGCCTCTAGCTCCGATGTGTGGTGTAACTCACCTGAATCCCAGGTGTCATTGGTACCCGTGTAATTCTGAACCACTTCGGGGAAGATGAATTGGCCTCGTCGTTCCTGCTTTCCCTTTCTGTACTCTGTGTTACATTCAATGTATGCCTGATATGTCCTCAAATCCCCTCTCCCACAACTGCCTCTTTTGTGCACTAATGCATCGCGAGAAAGTCTACGCTGCACCCTAATTATGGCGCAAGCTCTCCCTGTAACAACATAAACACAAAGCTGACTCACCAAATTTGATGTGTTTTTTAAAATTTGTATATGGGATGTGGGCGTCGCTGGCAATGCCATCATTTATTGCCCATCCCTAGTTGCCCTTGAGAAGATGGTGGTGAGCCGCCTTCTTGAACCGCTGCAGTCTGTGTGGTGAAGGTGCTCCCACAGTGCTGTTAGGGAGGGAGTTCCAGGATTTTGTCCCAGCGACGATGAAGGAACGGCCGATATACTTCTAAGTCAGGATGGTGTGTGACTTGGAGGGGAACTTGGAGGTTTTCTCATTATATTATTGACTCTTAAATATTGGCAGAGTTACAAGCTGTTTATGCATAATGGTGGGTTGAGGATTACTCCAGCGAAGGGCCATTAACTCTGGACTTGAGCCGTTATGTAGCAGCTGGGAGTTCCTTGGGCAAACACTGAAATTGCCACAATTTCAGCGTTAAGTCTAGTGTTGAACGGAATGAAGTTTTACTCAATGAGTGGTTTTGTACTAGCACCATAGAATGAAGTCTAAAAAGGGGTTAGTTAATGGTGAACAGCTAATTAGAGGAACAAATGTAGCCGTGCTTTAACTTCCCGATTTAGTGGAGGAACTTCAGTGACTGGGCTGTAGTGCAAAGATTAATTGTTATTATATCCTATGTCTGTGTGTGTGAAACCTTGTGTGAGCTTTCTGATTGGTTCAGTGCAGGTGTTCCAAGTTTTCTGATTGGCTGCATTTTTCCACCAATCAGAAAGATGGTTAAGAACTAAACTCCGTTCCCTGTTAGCTGGCTTCAGATTTCAAACAGAAAAATAAACCACTAAATCGTAATTTAACTCTGCACACCTGTAAATTCCTGACTCCAGCACTACCAGCACTGCTTCATGCCTCGTATGGACCTTTCCTCTTGGCTGCCAAGGGTTTCCGTCCCTGCCTTGGACCCCCTCTCCTGCGGCTCTGTTCCTTGGCCTGCATTGTCCCAACCTCAGGTCTTCGCACTTGCCCATCATTCACTTCCTGCACTCCCTTGCACACACCCTCCCATTTACTGCCTGGCTTCCTCTCCTCTGTCTGCAAACAGCAGTGTGGGAGATCGACTAGCATTAAGGGTTTCTGATAGAGGTAAATAAGTTTTCAATGGCGGTGGGTCAGTAACCAGATAATTGGCAAAAGAGCTAGAGAGGAGGTGAGTTTTTAACACAGCGAGTTATGACTTGGATGGCAAAAGGCAGTGGAAGCAGATTCAATACTAATTTTCAAAACTGAATTGGATAAATACTTGAAGCAAAAAATTGCTGGGCTATGCAGGAAGAGCAGGGAGTGGGACTCCAGTAATTGGAGAGTTCTTTCAAAGAGCTGGCACAGGCACAATGGGCCGAATGGCCTCCTGTGCTGAATGATTCTAAATATCTTTTGCAGCAGTTTTTGTTATCATTCTCTAGCTTTTTTCAGTTGCAACATTGCTGAGCAGAATGTGAAATGTCACCCCCCAAACACACTGGTGCAAATGGAGAGGGAAGCTGCTGTCGTTGATTGCACTGGGAAGCTGCAGTGGGAGGGCTGTCCTGGCTTGAGGGGGAGGGGGCTCCTTGGCCAATGTGTCAAGAAATGGTCCTGAGGCACTTAGCTTGTGGCAATTTCAAGAACTCGTTGAACAGGAGATTTTGAAGGAGTAACTGAACAGGACTGTTTCCACTTTAGGAGCTGTCTTGTTTTACTGCAAGATGTTACGAAGTGGTGATGAATATTGTTCAACAGCTGGCTTCACTCTACACTAGCAACAAGTAAGTAAACTTCCATCGTATCTCGGTACACTGGGTGAACGCAGCAAGTGAAGAAAGAAGGGAATGGTGGTGCTTTTTAAAAATGTTACTGTACCTTGTGCTGAGCAAGGTGAGGGATGCTGGGGAATGGAACATTTTCACATATTGACACCCAGTGTCACCACCAGGCCTTCCAATGTCACAGCAGTCTGCTTTACACTCTATCTTCATCTCATTCCTACTGCGGCATTTCCACTTCCCATATCGGCCACTCTCGGGTCTCTGAGCAGAAATGCTAGTCCCCGTGTCAAATTAGGGACAGCTTTATACTGTGGACTCCTACCCAGGAGTAACCGGATCAAAATTACCTCCAATAAAATCAGTGTGTTTCTGCAAATACACAGCACCAGTAAAGAAACAAGGCAGGTTAGCATTTCAGTGGCAAGTGGACTCGCTGTGTATTTGCAGCGGTTTGTGCTTGCATTCGATTTTCAATATCTGCCATTCCTTTTCATTTCAAACAACCTGAAAATGTTTCTCGTAGGATCCTCACACAAGCAGTGAGGAGACTGGCGTTTAGACCAGATTGGCATTTTTGTTGTTGTTTAGTTATTTTTAGTCCCTCAATTAATGTTTTTTCTATTGCAGAAATAACAGTTATGTCCATTGTAAGTTAATGCAAATGGTATTTAATCGTGCATAATAGACGCTTGTGAGAAATGAAGTGCTTGTCCTAATCTTCAATCTCTGTGTTACTAAAGTTTTCCTTTTCATTAGAACTGCACCGAAAATCATAGAAACAACTGGGGTTCATTTCCAGGTGAGTTGTGCATTAAACTACCAAAGGAGCTGCTAACCTAGGCCATTTTCAGTTTAACACCATCTCATTTTTGAATAAGTCTATAGACTGTGTGTCAAAGCATTAAGTTGTATGAGCTCTGTTTGAATGTGAGGATGATAGCTTTGTGTAGCGATGCTGTGACCTGTGTAAATGCATATTGTTGCAGACTATATACGAACACCTAGGGGAGCTGCTGGCTGTTCTCCTCATTTTGGATGAAATAATCGAGAATCACGTTACCTTGAAAGATCACTGGATCACGTACAAAAGGTTAGAATGTGAAGTACAAAAAATAAAATGCAAATCATTTCACTGGCTTAGAAATCATTTAGCTCACTGGCAGGTCACATTTGTCGTCTAGTTTTCTATCAAAAGGGAGTTGGATAAGTACCTGAAGGAAAAAGATTTGCAGGGCTATGGGGAAAGGGTGGGAGAGTGGGACGAGCTGAAGTGGTCTTGCAGAGAGCCGGCACGGGCTCGACGGGCTGAATGGCCTCCTGCTGTGCTGTAACCAATCTATATGATTCTTCTATGATTCTGATTTCATGTGTCGCTATCGCAGGGCATGGTTTGTTTCTGGTTGTTTGCGTGGTGTAATCCTCATCTTGAATAGCCTTTCGAGGAAGGCATGCAGAACAAGCAAGACATTCCCACATGGCCAAAAATGTGAGGACTAGTCAGCCAGGCCACTCTTGTGCAGTTGGCTGTCCTGCAGCATGGTGCTGGGGTGCAGTGTGTAATGTAGGGGAACCGAAGAGGAACATAGCAATAGACCAAGGTACATCTAGTTTGTGGTAGTCACGTGATACAACGATAATGGAGTTGCTGAGTAATCATAGCAATCGATCTCTAACAGACCCAGACACGAGACAAGGAAACCCCTAGTGGTGGAGAGCTTTGGGAACCAGAGGTCCACAGTCACCTGTTGCTCCCGAGCATGCTGCACTCGCCTCACGTCAAATTACTCCTATACTGCATCCCAAAATACTATGAGGAAGAAAATCAAAACTGTAGAGCGAATATCTCCATTTGTAATCGACGCTTCATTTTAGTAATCATTTGTAACCATTCAACCAATTACACCTTTGAATATTTAACTCCCCTAAATTCCTGCAGTTGAATGTGGATTTCCGAAGTGGTTGCAGCACTGCCAAGCACCCACAGGCAGTGCTGCTGAGCTGTGTCTGCCAGACGTAGCACCAGGAAGCAATTCGTGCACAAGCTGACCCAGATACATTTATTGCCATCCTCTAGTTTGCATTTCTGAAATTTGTCCAGAATTCAGGATATAGTCATGTTAAGAAAGTTGGTCTCGTTTTAAACGGGTCTATACATACCTTAAATGTAGATACCCTCAGGTAGGCAAGTAGGTTAATTGCAAGGTATCGTATTTGAAAGTATTTACAACTGCGTTTTTGATGGTTTTTAGGTTACTGAAATCAGTCCACCACAATCCGTCAAAATTTGGAATTGCTGAGGGAAAGCTGAAACCATTTGAGAAATTGCTGTTCAAGCTGGCGGGTCAGTTGCTGGAAGGGATGATTTTCCAGGTCAGGGTATATTTGTATATAGCTGGTCACCATAGCAAAACCACTGAAATCCATTACTAACAAAACTAAATAGTAAAATGCCTGTGCGCATTAATAGTCTCTAACTTGATGTTCGAGAACAGCTTGTCATAGCTTGCACATGTGGGATACATGTTTTCACAGTCACTCTGGCATTAACTGCATTTACTCTGTAGGCCTGTGTTGAACAACAGTTTGATCCAAGGAATGAACCAGCCGCCGTCTCAAAGAATGGCACATTTGCAGAAGAGTTTTCCCACAATATTCGCACTATTTTCACCAATGTAGAGTCCAAGCTTGGTAAGATTTTGTTATGCTTCAAATCGTACTTTTTTGAATGCGTAAGCTAGCCATCGACTCCATCCCTCTCCCTGGCCACTGTCCCAGGCTGAACCAGACTGTTTGTAACCGTGGTGCCATATTTGATCCTGAGCTGACCTTCCAACTCCATAGCCTCCTCCACCAAGCCTGCCTACTTCCGCCTCTATAACATTTCCCGTCTCCGCCCTGCCTCAGCCCATCTGCTGCTGAAACCCTCGTCCGTGTATTTGTTACCTCTAGACTCGACTATTCCAACAAACTCCTGGCTGGTCTCCCACCTTGCATCCTCTGTAAACTAGAGCTCATCCAAAACTCTGCCACCCGTATCCTAACTCGCACTGAGTCCCGTTCACCATCACCCCTGTGCTCACTGCCCCGTATCCTAACTCGCACTGAGTCCCGTTCACCATCACCCCTGTGCTCGCTGCCCCGTGTCCTAACTCACACCCAGTCCCGTTCACCCATCACCCCCTGTGCTCACTGCCCCGTGTCCTAACTCACACCCAGTCCCGTTCACCATCACCCCTGTGCTCGCTGCCCCGTGTCCTAACTCGCACCCAGTCCCGTTCACCCATCGCTCACTGCCCCGTGTCCTAACTCGCACCCAGTCCCGTTCACCCATCACCCCCTGTGCTCACTGCCCCGTGTCCTAACTCACACCCAGTCCCGTTCACCCGTCACCCCCTGTGATCACTGCCCCGTGTCCTAACTCGCACCCAGTCCCGTTCACCCGTCACCCCCTGTGCTCACTGCCCCGTGTCCTAACTCGCACCCAGTCCCGTTCACCCATCACCCACTGTGCTCACTGCCCCGTGTCCTAACTCGCACCCAGTCCCGTTCACCCGTCACCCCCTGTGCTCACTGCCCCGTGTCCTAACTCGCACCCAGTCCCGTTCACCCATCACCCCCTGTGCTCACTGCCCCGTGTCCTAACTCACACCCAGTCCCGTTCACCGTCACCCCCTGTGCTCACTGCTCCGTGTCCTAACTCACACCCAGTCCCGTTCACCCATCACCCCCTGTGCTCGCTGACCTATGTTGGCTCCCGGTCCGACAATGCCTCGATTTTAAAATTCTCATCCTCGTTTTCAAATCCCTCCTTGGCCTCACCCTTCCCTATCTCTAATCTCCTCCAGCCCCACAAACCTCCGAGATCTCTGCGCGCCTCCAATTCTGGCCTCTTGTGCATCCCCGATTTTAATCGCTCCACCATTGACAGATGTGCCTTCTGTTGCCTCAGCCCTGAGCTCTGGTATTCCCTCCCTGAGCCTCTCCGCCTCGCTACCTCTCTTTCCTCCTTTAAGACGCTCCTTAAAACCTACCCATTTGTTCACCTGTACTATATCTCCTTTTGTGGCTCGGTCCAATTTTGTTTTATAACGCTGCTGTGAAGCACCTGGGGACGTTTTACTACGCTAAAGGCGCTGTTTAATACAAGTTGCTGTTTTTGTTGCTGCTTCTGATAGCTGAAGTGGCTGAATTTAATAAAAAAATAATATCTTCAATGGAGGTAATCAGCAAAATCCAGTTGAAAGGGAGCGGCAGGCCTGAAGGTTCATTGCTGTCACTGCGATGTGCAGCTGATTAGTTAAGGTCACTGTTTAACATCGTATTCGTTGGTTCCCATTTTGCCGTTGAGCTTAATTTTATTCAGGGAGTGAAGCCCATGGTTGTACTTCCAGAATATTGTTTGTTGGAGGAAATTGGTGCAGTTGAAGAATGACTTTGTTTTGATTTTGTGCGTAGCTGAAAGTTTAATCTTGTAATTATTCTGTCATTCATAGAGGTTCTTCATTCCCCTTTGTATTTACACCAGGAGAGCCTTCAGAGATTGACCAGCGAGACAAGTATGTCGGGGTCTGTGCACTCTTTGTGCTGCACTTCCAGATTTTCAGAACATTAGATAAAAAGCTGTACAAATCCTTGATTGATGTTTGCAAGAAGGTGAGTGATGTCTGCCTTTTGGCATGTTGCACTCAACCTTTTCAGTCGAGTTGTGTTACTTTCTGGGTATTGATCTATTTGTATGGCTCACTACAGGTACCTGCCATCACACTCACCGCCAATATTATCTGGTTTGCTGATCAGTTCCTGCTAGACAAAATGGCATCAGCTGTAAAGGTTGCAGAAAGGAAGAATCTACAATCTATTAAAATCCAGAGAGAAATCTTTCTACAACAAAAGGCCCAAACTCTGTCCAAGTAGGTCTCTGTGGAATATTGCTACTGTACATTGTACGTTCTGACCACTCTGCATTAATGCCAGCATACAGCATAGCTTCACCAGGGGGAGAGCAGGGGTGGGAAGTATGGGTATGAGAAGAACTGGGCCTATTTGCACAGGAGTTGAACAGGCCAGGAGGAGATTTAATAGAGGTTTTAAAAATGTATCAAGTGTTGGAGTGAATAGGGAAGGACTATTGCCCCTGGTTGGGGAGACAGTGCCGAGGGGTCTCACTGTGGCGTGTCTGTGATATAAGGCTGATTGTGACTTGCAGATTCCCGATAATGTCTGCAATCCCCCCACCCCCACTTTCTATAAGGCAATTAATGTAGGTGAGGCACAATCTGTTTGCAGAGCTAAAGAATGTTCCCCCTAATTTTTTGTGTGTGCGGCCCTTTTAACAGGCTGCGTGGCCCAGCCGGTGAGCGGCCCCTTTAACAGGCTGCGTGACCCAGCTGGTGAGCGGCCCCTTTAATGGCCCGTGCGGGACCTCCAGGCAACTGCGTGGCCGCACAGCCTAGCAGGGATGTTGATGCAAAATACTTCTGACTGTGCGCACCACCAAGCGCGTTCTGACCAAAGATCTTTCCGCTCCAGGTTGGTTCCTCATCACCTCGCTCTCTACCCATACAGAGAGAGTTTACAGCAAAGGCAGTTCGAAAATTCACCAGTTCTAAAAACAAACCACAAAACTTGCCAAAAAATTCACCAATCCCATCATTCAAAAGAACTTCTGTCCACACAGGCCTGTTTTCAGGGCTGCAGGCTGCCACGTCTCACTTTCCACAGCTTCTATTAGTTACCTGGGTCTTGTGGCCTGCTACCTGTAGGCCTTGTTGGCCTCCTGACTCTGGCTGACCCCCAACTTTCGATCCTCTGCACTCACTGATTCTCGGCTGTTTCTGGAGAGGCATACCAGGAGGAGGAAGTGTGGCGCCTGTCCCAACCTTGACAAATGCATCAATGCCATTACACTGGAGGAAAACATGACATCTCTTCAATCTCCCAGTCCACTTTTAGGTATTTCATTTCAGCCTGATTGGGGGAGGGGGCTCGTCAGAATGCGAGCAGAGTGCTCCTAGAAGGTGACCGGCAAATCCGTTGTTTTTCCTGAGGAGTTTTAAATTGCACCAGTCGATCTGTAGAATCGAGGTCAGGTGCAATCCACTGGTGCAGTGAGGTTCGGGGGCAGGGACAGGACATGAGCGAGGACTGCCACACTCGAGGTTTGAGGGGAAGGTAGATCGAAGGGTGGGGGGGAAGGTCGAGTGGAAAGAGGGAACCTGCATTGCTGGCTGCAGTCTCGGGCTGTGCACAGTCTGGAGCTGCAATGCTGGCTGCAGTCTCGGGCTGTGCACAGTCTCGGGCTGCAATGCTGGCTGCAGTCTCGGGCTGTGCACAGTCTCGCTGCAATGCTGGCTGAGCTGAGGGTCTGGAGCTCCATCTGGTGGTAGAGCTGGACCTGCAGGCATGACTGGGGCCATGACCTAATAGCTGCCGGAGAATTAATGCTGGAGCAGTCAAAGACCCCGCTAAGAAAGCCCGATTCAGCCTGCACCTCACAAACAACCCGACGACTCCCAGTGATGCAGAGACAGAGTGTCCACAGCACCTGGTCTGCACTCAAGGCCTCCATAATCAGCACCTGTGAAGAGACGCTCAGTCACTCGACCAGGAAACAAGGTTGGCTCGACGAGAACGACCAGGAGATCCAGGAGCTAATAAGCTGCAAGCGCAAGGCATTCCTGATCTGGAAACAGCAACAGAACTCTAGAGCAAGAAAGCAGCTCTACAGACTCCTGAAGGCTGAGGTCCAACAAAAAACTCGCGATCTAAAGAACAGATGGTGGGTGGAGAAAGTGCAGGAGATCCAGCAGCTAGCCGACAACCACGACGTGCGTGGATTCTTTAGCGCAGTCAAGACCATCTACGGCCCAAGCACCCAAGGCCCTACCCCACTGCGGGCCAAGAATGGAGAGGTACTCGTCAAGGACAGAGAGGCAGCTAGTGCCTGCTGGAAGGAGCACTTCGAAGATCTCCTTAACCGCGACTCTGTCTGCCACGTGCGTGTCCTCAACTCCATCCCGCAGCATGCTACCCGCCACCATCTCCGCTCAACCCCAGCCCAGCATGAGGTTGAAAAGGCCATCAGACAACTGAAGAACAACAAGGCCTCAGGAGCAGATGGAATCCCCGCCGAGGCACGAAAGCATGGCGGAGAAGCACTCCTGGCGCGAATTCATGAACTAATTTCTCTTATCTGGAAGGAGGAGAGCATGCCAGGGGATCTCGGACACCGTAATTGTGACCATCTTCAAGAAAGGTGACAAGCCCGATTGCGGTAATTACAGAGGAGTTTCCCTGCTATCTGCCACAGGGAAAGTCATCGCAAGAATCCTCCTCAATCGCCTTCTCCCAGTGGCCCAAGAGCTCCTCCCAGAGTCGCAATGCGGATTTCGCCCACAAAGGGGCACAATGGACATGATCTTCGCCACACGTCAATTACAAGAGAAATGCAGGGAACAGCACCAACCGCTGTACATGGCCTTCTTTGACCTCACAAAGGCCTTCGACACTGTCAACCGTGAGGGATTATGGAGTGTCCTCCTCAAATTCGGCTGCCCTCAAAAGTTTGTCACCATCCTCCGCCTGCTTCATGATGACATGCAAGCTGTGATCCTGACCAACGGTTCCACCACAGACCCAATTCACGTACGAACCGGGGTCAAGCAAGGCTGTGTCATTGCACCAACGCTCTTCTCGATCTTCCTTGCTGCAATGCTCCATCTCGCCCTCAGTAAGCTCCCCACTGGAATGGAGATAATTTACAGAACAAACGGGAAACTGTTCAACCTCTGTCGCCTCCAGTCCAGATCCAAGATCGTCCCATCCTCTGTCGTCGAATTATAGTATGCAGACGACGCTTGCGTCTGCGCTCACTCTGAGGTCGAACTCCAAACTATCGTCGGCACCTTCACCGAAGCATACGAGAGCATGGGCCTTACACTAAACATCTGTAAGACAAAGATTCTCTACCAACCTGCCCCCGCCACAGTGCTGCCCCCCGATTATCAAAATCCACGACAAGGCCTTGGACAACGTGGACCACTTTCCATACTTTGGGAGCCTACTGTCAACAAGGGCAGACGTCGACGACGAAGTCCAACACCGCCTTCAGTGTGCCAGTGCAGCCTTCGGTCACCTGAGGAAGAGTGAAGACCAGGACCTCAAACCCGGCACCAAGCTCATGGTCGACAGAGCAGCAGTGATACCCGCCCTCCTGTATGCCGCAGAGACATGGACCATGTACAGCAGGCACCTCAAAGCACTGGAGAGGTACCACCAACGCTGCTTCTACAAGATCCTGCAAATCCATTGGCAGGATAGGCGCGCCAATGTCAGTGTTCTCGCTCAGGCCAACATCCCCAGCATTGAAGCTTTGACCACGCTCGATCAGCTCCGATGGACGGGTCACATCATCCGCATGCCCGATACGAGACTCCCAAAATAAGCGCTCTACTCGGAGCTCTGGCACGGCAAGAGAGCCCCAGGCAAAGGAAACGCTTCAAGGACACCCTCACACTTTTTCAAGGAGGCTTTAACATCCTCACTGACAGCTGGGAATCCCTGGCCCAAGACCGCACAAAGTGGAGGAGAAGCATCCGGGAAGGCGCTGAACACCTCGAGTCTCTTAGCCGGGAGCAAGCGGAAGCCAAGCACCCCACCCCTTCAACCACCGTCTGCCCCGCCTGTGACAGACTGTAGGTCCCGCATTGGACTCCTCAGTCACCTGAGAACTCATTTTTAATGTGGAAGCAAGTCATCCTCGGTTCCGAGGGACTGCCTAAGAAGAGCTGCTCACTGAACAAATGGCAGTCCTTTCGAGGGCACTTCTATAGCCACGGCAGAGCAAGTTGATGCCCAAGTGCGGGCGTTTTAACATGGCAGAACCCCACTGAAAGTGCTTGCCTATCCTTAAAATGGAGTGCGTAACACCATACCAATTTTAATATAGGCTGGTTGCACATAGGGACTCAAAACCACGTGTCGTCAGGGGAGCAGGGTGAGAGGGTGGGGTAATTGGATAAGGGTACACAGAAGTTAAGGTTTTAATATAACCTGTAACCTACAACGCCCCCCACCCCAAACACTCCAGTCTTCTGACTCTGGCCTCTTGTACATCCCGCCTCCCTTCGCTCCACCATTGCCGACTGGCCCTTCAGCCATCCAGGCTCCATACTTATGAATTCCCTCCCTAAACCCCTTTGCCTCTCCACCTTCTAGGACTCTAAAACCTGCCTCTTTGGTCACCCCTCCTAATTCTCCTGCTGTGGCTCGGCATCCATTTTATCTGATGACACCTCTGAAGTGCCATGGGCTGTTTCTCCGACGGTAAAGGCACTTTATAAATTAGCAGGTGCAGACAGTGAGTCCGCGTGTTGAGAGTCCAGGAAGGTGTGAGCTTGGATTGTGTCTGCGCAGAGTTAACTGATCTCGAATCGCTTGCCTCGAGCATGTGTTTCCAATTTTGCGGGGTTCTTGCTCCTGATTGTGATCTAGTGACCGCGGTTAAAGTGAGTGAATATCTGGTTAGGGTAAGACCAGGCTCAGCAATGATTTAGTGATGTGTAATGAGCCAGAATTAGTCAATAATCTAACGTTAAGGGAACACCGAGCTAACAGTGACCATACTATGATAGAATTCGATATGGGTTTGAGAGGGCGAAGGGTGAGTCACAAACCAAGGTTTTAAATTTAGGTAAGGTTGACTTTACAGGGATGGGGCAGAAATTGACCACAATAGACTGGGCAGAACTATTACCGGATAAAACTACCGATGAACAGTGGGAGGTGTTCAAAAGAGTGTTTGGCAGAATACAAGACCTGTACATAGCCCATTATCTTCACAGTAGAGGGCGAGGATAAAACAGCAGAGATACAAGGAAAACTAAAAATAAATCAAGGGAAGGAACTAACTAGAGTCAATATAAGTAAAAATAAATAAATAAATAAATAAATAAATAAAATGGTGATGGAGAAACAATGAGATTAAAGATGGACAAATCTCCAGGACCCGATGGAATCCACCCCAGGTATTAAAAGAAGCAGGTGAGGAAATTGTTGATGTTTTAGTCATGATCTTCCAAAACTCTCGATTCAGGAATTAAGAACATAAGAATTAGGAGCAGGAGTAGGCCATTCGGCCCCTCGAGCCTGCTCCACCATTCAGTGACATCATGGCTGATCATCGACCTCAACTCCACTTTCCCGCCCGATCTTCATATCCCTCGATTTCCCCTAGAGTCCAAAAATCTTATCGATCTGAGCCTTGAATATACTCAAAGACTCAGCATTCACAGCCCTCTGGGGCAGAGAGTGCCAAAGATTCACAATCCTCTGAGTGAAGAAATTCCTCCTCATCTCAGTCTTAAATGGCCGACCCCTTATCCTGAGACTCTGCCCCCTAGTTTTGGACACTCCAGCCTTGTCCCATTGGATTGGAAAACTGCCAATGGCGCGCCATTATTTCAGAATGGTCGGAGAGCTAAACTGGGAAATTAGAGGCACGGTGGCATAGTGGTTAGCACTGTTGCCTCACAGCACCAGGGACCCGGGTTCGAATCCGGCCTCGGGCGACTGTCTGTGTGGAGTTTGCACATTCTCCCCGTGTTTGTGTGGGTTTTCTCCGGGTGCTCCGGTTTCCTCCCACAGTCCAAAGATGTGTGGGTTAGGTTGATTGGCTATGATAAATTGACCCTTAGTGTTAGGGGGATTAAATACATGGGGTTACGGGGATAGGGTGGGATATGTGTTGGTGTAGGGGTTACGGGGATCGGGTGGGACATGTGTCGGTGCAGGCTCGATGGGCCGAAATGGCCTCTATCTGCACTGTGGGGTTTCTGTGATTTCTGTGATTTCTGTGATCAGTCTAACGTCAGTGTGGGGAAGTTACTAGAACCTGTTATTAGGGACAGAGTGACTGAGCATTTGGACAAATATGAGCTGATCAGAGAGAGCCAGCGTGGATTGTAAAGGGCAAGTCAGGTCTAACGAACCTAGTTGAATTATTTGAAGAGGTCACTAACGTAGATAATGGAATATCTATATTTATGGACGTCTCGAAGACATTTGACAAGGTTCCACACAAGAGACTGAACAAAAATGAGAGTGCGTGGAATCGGAGGCAACCTATTGGCTGGGATAGGGAATTGAACAGGAGGCAGGAGACAGAGGGCAGGGATACTGGGTATGTACTCCAATTGGCAGGATGTGACTAGTGGTGTTCCCCAGGGATCTGCACTGGGGGCACAGCTTTTCATGATAATTATCAATGACTTGGATGAAGGAGCAGAGAGCCGTATATCCAAGTTTGCTGGTGACACCAAGTTAGGTGACACAGGAAGTAGTGTAGATGGGAGCAGAAAGTTGCAACGGGACATTGACAGATTAAGTGAGTGGGCAAAACTGTGGCAAATGGAGTTCAGTGTGGGGAAGTGTGAGGTCATCCCTTTGGACCTAAGAAAGACAGATCTATGGATGAGCAGAGAGATTTAGGGGTCCGAGAACAGAAATCACTTAAAACTAGTGGACAGGCACAAACAATAATGGATGTTGGCCTTTATCTTGAGGGGGGTGGAAGTTATGCGACAGTTATACAAAGCTGAAAGTACCTGGAGTGCTGCGTTCAGTTCTGGGTACCACCGCTCGGGAAGGATATATTGGCCTTGGAGGGAGTGCAGCGTAGGTTTACCAGAATGACCCCAGGGCTAAAATGATTAAATTATGAGGGCAGGTTGCATAAACTCGGCTTATATTCCCTTGAGTATAGAAGTTTAAGGGGTGATCTAATTGAGGTGTTTAAGATGATTAAAGGAGTTGATAGAGTAGAGAGAGAGAAACTATTTCCTCTGGTGAGGGAGTCCAGAACAAGAGGGAATAGACCTTAAACTTCGAGCTCGGCCATTCAGGGGTGATGTCGGGAAGAACTTCTTTGCACAAAGGGTAGTGGAAATCTGGAACACTCTCCCAAAAAGATGCTGAGGCTGGGGGTCAATTGAAAATGTCAAACCTAAGATTGATCGATATTTGTTAGCTAAGGATGTTAAGGGATATGGAACCAAGGCGGGTAGATGTAAAGATACAGATCAGCCAGGATCTAATTGAATGGTGGAACAGGCTCGAGGGGCTGAATGGCCTCCTCCTGTGAGTTTGTGATGCTGTCCACAGTCAGATAGCTTGCAAACACTTAAATGAAGAATGGTTACTTGGGATTGGTTACAAGAGGGTCTGTGGGGAAAAATACCCCAGCATGAAGGCAGTGCCCAGAGGGGAGGATACACCATCTAATCGTGTTGGTTTAATCTTCACACATTTCTAATTGGAGAAAAACATTATTTTATAGAGATATGCAGTCATATTACTTGTTTGTAAGCTCATGGATGATGAAAATGGAATCCATCTTGTCCAAGGCACAGAGTATGGAGAAGTTTGCTGAGGATCTGTCCAGCAGATGCAATATTTTTATACAGGTAATATTTTAAAATCTGCTCATTTCTTTGCTGCTGAAGATGAAGGCAGCTATAATGAATGTGGTTGGTTTAGAAAATAACTGGCATTTTAAAACTTTTGTTTGTTTGTACAATGATATAAGGCTGGTCTTGTAAATCACACAATGGTCCAGAATTTGCTGAAAAAAATAACATTGTCCGAACGATGCTCGCCGTTAACACTGTGCAACTTGTCCAGCAACTCGTGGTGAGGAAGAGATACCCCGTGAGTTGCCAATAGCCGCAAGTTGTTGGAAAATCTGCACTGCTCTGCCGTTAGCTTCACGAAAACGGCATCTCGCCCTCGACCTCTGAGTTTCATGAAGTTGCTGCATTTGCACATTTATGGGCCATTAAACTCGTCACAAAGTTGTCTGTTTTTAAAAAAAAGGCACAAATACCCTTTTAACAACGTGATAATTGTTAATGATTACAATCAACCTTTCCGGCCCAGAAAATGAACAGTTCAAGGTGTGGTGTCTCATTCCTTCAGGTAGTGAATTATTTTTAGAGATTATAAAAATGTCAAATTTTGCATTTTAAATTTTTTCTTACTTTTCCATTGCCTCTTTTTTTCTCTCAATCCAATCTTTCTTTCCCTCTCTCTTTATCTTTCTGTACTTGATTTGACATTGAAGTCACCCGCTCTCAGTCCTTCCTCTGTTTATTTCTCATTGGTTAAGGAGCTGTCCTGTTGGTCCTGTCATTTACCAAGGTCCCAGATGCCCTGTTGCTGTTAACAGATTGCACTTCCAGCAACTCGGAGCAAAATATTTGGAGCTGCAGGGTGCAGGAAAAAGCCTAACGGGGCACGTTGCGAGATGCCCCGCTCCAGCAGAATTTGGGCCCATTATGCTTGTGGCTTTGAAATGACACAGCTTGTAATCAAATGTAAATGAATGAGATGCACTGTTATATGTTTTGTGGCAGACTAAATCTAAGTGAACTGTTTTATGTCACAGGGTATTCTGTACGCCAACAGCCTGAGTAACATCGTCCGAACCACAATGAACCTGTACATGTCAATGCAGAAACCGATGACCAAAACATCCGTGAAAGCATTGTGCAGACTTGTGGAACTTTTAAAGGTAAGCTGTTGGAAATGTGTGCCACTCAGTAACGCAGTTCATTCACCTATTAGTGTCACGAAAATTCAGTTCAGATTTGCTTTCCTTTTTTTCTGCCATATTAGCAAAAGTTGATTTAAATTTTCTGTATGATGACTTTGGAGCTGATTTTCCAGCGATGTGCACCTCTTGCTCTTTACACATGTTCTCCACCAAATTCTTTTGATACTGAGGCAGGGAGATCTTTAATTTTCCAATTGCTGTTTTACTTTCTGCAAATGAGGGCTGTTTCTTTATGCACTTAACATCTTGCAGTGGCGCAGCTGACACTCAAATAGGGACAAAGCCAAGCCCCTGACTGTAAGGAAAAACAACCTGCATTTAAAGAAGACCCGATCAGTGTGACAAAAATGAAACCATTCGTCTAACCAGCTTTCTCTTGAATTCAGGGCACAATACCTCACAATCTGTCTGCACTGTCCCACCCTATCTCATTACATGTCTTACAAAGTTTGCTGTTATTGCCATTGTGACTGTCTAGCAGGGCTGAGGTTTACGCAGACGTTGTGATAGTCAGCCGTGGCTCAGTGGGTAGCGCGCTCTCTCTCTCACCTGAGTCAGCAGGCTGTGGGTTGAAGTCCCACTCCAGACTCGAGCACAGAAATCTAGGCTGACACTCCAGTGCAGTACTGAGGGAGCGCCGCACTGTCTTTCGGATGAGACGTTAAACCGAGGCCCCATCTGCTCTCTCAGGTGGATGTAAAAGATCCCATGGAACTATTCGAAGAATAGCAGTGAAGTTTTCCTCGGTGTCTTGGCCAGTATTTATCCATCAACCAACATCACTAAAACAGATTATTTGGACATGATCACATTGCTGTTTGTGGGAGCTTGCTGTGCACAAATGTGGGGAGGGGAAAGACAGGTGCTGGTCTCTTCGGTAAAAGAGTCATGGAGGTGAGCAGCCATGATTCGATTCTAAAACGATAGGGCCTATTCCAGGTCGCAGCGCATTCTGGGTATGCCTTAATGCCCAGAATCACGGAAGGGATCCTTTTAAGATCGGGCCGGGGAGAATTGCTTTTGCAAATTGATAAATTGAATCAAGTATTTTATTGTCCTTTCCCTGGCTGCAGTTTGGGTCCATCTCTGACCCACAAGAAGTGAAAGTGGCTAATGTGCAGCTCCAGCTCCAGCTCACGTTCTGTTTCTGTCCCGTCCAATGGCCCGATAGAAAGACTTGGGTGGGGGGGGGGGATTTTGCCCACCCCTGCTGTAAAGTGCTTTGGGACATTGAGGCCATGAATGGCGCTATAGAAATGCAAGTCTGCCTTTCATTTCTATTGGTTCAGTTATGGATATGCAGCCTGTCTGAGGCTGGTCGTTGGGAACTTTAACAAGCCCTGTCATGGTTTAAGGGGTATAAAAAGTGGCAAACCGATGAGAGTCCTTTGAGTGGGTTGAGTCAAACAGATTCAACCCTTCACAGAAAGACTGGTAGACTAACCTACTCCCACAGTTCATTAAGAATACAAGAAAGAAAATGATTTGAAAGTTCAGGTTAGAACTGAACCTTTTATCTTTCCTTTCGAGGAGATAGTTACTAGAATTTCTACTGTCAATATATACATTTACTTCAAGTCGCAATAGTTTAAACCTAGAACTAGATCACTGTTGCTAATCAAAGGCTGGGGAGAAATCCTCTGGAGGCATAGGGATGATTGCAGTAGTTTAAAAATGATTAACGGGCTGTGTTGTGTGCCTGTAATGAGGCATAGCGAGCTGAGACTCACCTGTGAGAGTGATCCAAGATATGACAGCTGAAGAATCGAGTGAAGAAGAGTAAAGACCAAAAGCAGCACAAGATGTCTTTCAAGTGTCTGTATTTTGAAGTGCATTGGACTGTTATGTGGACAAATGTGGCATCATTTTAACCACAACATCCCACAAACAGCAATGAGATGAATGAGCAGCTCACCTGTTCTTGGTGATTTTGGGCATGGAGAAATGTTGGGTAATGCACTGGGAGAACGCCATGCTCCTCGACTCTGCCAAGTGAGCTTTAACATCCACTGGGACAGCCAAATGAGCTTTGGTTTCATGTTTCATCCGTAGAAAAGCACCTCCAACAATACAGCACTCCCTGTGCTGTACAGGAGTGTCGGTCTAGATTAGGATATTGGTGCCACAGTGTTCTGAATGAGGCAAAAGTGTTACCAACTGAGCAAAGCTGACATGGTTCATTTGGAGACAACGGAGGTCTTCAGCTGGAGTACTCGGAACTGGATCTCTTGGCACATTCCAGATCACCAAGGTCTTCCTTGCAGTGGGATAGTCATCCAATTGGACAGCCTCAAACCCCTGAGTAGGGAAGTTTCTCTGTCCTCAATTTCTTCCTGCATTCAGAATTGACCAATAGATTGAAGTAGAGCAGCCCATTTCTTTCCCACTCATATTTTTTCCCTACTCCTGAAGTGTTTGTGTCCTTCCCGGGGGGCGAGTCACCTCTAGCACCTCACTCAAACAGCCACTGTACGGGAGAGGTCTTCAACAGCAAGTGCCAGCAGCTAACCCAACTGCAGGGGGCAGAGTCTCACAGTCATGTTCGACCCTGCCTTTGTTCCACTTGCATTTGTGGTGGGGTTTTTGTTCCCTCCCGCTCCCCGCCCCAAACCAAAGGGTCTGATGCCAATTGCAACCCCACTGCTGCTGTAGCTGAGGTCAGCTAATTCTGCAGAGGACCAAGATTGGACCAGGGATCATGCTGGTCTGTAGCTCGACTCCTTGCTGGATAAATTTACTGAGCCATTGGGTTTCTCAGGAGACCACTGTTCCCCCTAATTTTTTTGTGTGCGCGCGGCCCCTTTAAGGGTCTGCGTGGCCCATTCACAGTTTCACCCATGTGCGAAATTTAACATTGGAAATTTAACATTAGGACTGTGCAGGACCGGCAGAGAGCTGCGTGCAGCTTCGAGGGAACGTTGGAGGGGACCCGTCGTTTTCGCAACCTGCCCAAGGAGCAGGCAGCTTGTCAGATTGTTTAGCCTGGAATATTAATTAATGTTTATCAGAAGCGTGCAGACAGGGTGTGTTATCATTAATGGATGGCCACATCTTACACAGCGCTTAAGACCACAGTGGGAGTAGTGTGTGGCCCACACTATAGAACGGGTATTAAGGCAATAGAGAGGCTACAGTGGAGATTCACTAGGATGCTGCCTGGTACAACGCAATACAAATACAAAGAAAAACTTGAGATAGATGAGGAAGGATAGGAGGCTCGAGTGGAGCATAAAAGCCGGCATGGCCTGGTTGGGCCGAATGGCCTGTTTCTGTGCTGTATATGCTGAGTCATTCTATATAATCTCCTGATTTGGACTCCGGTTCCATGTCAAGTTGACAACTCTTTCCTGGGTGCACGTTTAAACTGTCCGTCACAAACTGACCGAGAGACCGCACAAACAGCAGCGTGCTCTGTGTTTGGGGCACTTATCACGGCACATTGTCCTAAATTCAGCTCAGCACCAACATTTCTAAACTACTCCCGGAGCTCGGACTCAATAAAGGAGAGTTTTCATAGAATGACAGAAATTACAGCGCAGGAGGAGGCCATTCAGCCCCCGGGCTGCGAGCAGTGGATCAGGGAGCTCTGTGCCCCATTCCAGGAGGGTTGGCAACCCAGCTCCAATCTAGTTCCAAACTTTAATCCCACAGTGTTTCTCTGTCCACACCGTCTTCTCTACTAGTGATATACCTATCAATTTATCCAATGAAAAGCGACGAGTTAAGAAAGTAACTATAGGTTTTTATTGGCTAAATAACAGAGCCCACCCTCGTGGGTGATCGGATCCAACAAGGAGGAATACCAGCCAGTCGACCACCTTTATACCTGGGCAGGTAGGTGGAGCCATGGGCGGAGTCAGCAGTGGTCAGCCCAGGTATAACAGTGTGACAAGAGGCGACCTCGTATAGTGATACAACAGTGTGAACAGTGATAACCATAGAGTAACGATATAACAGTGATAACTATAGTGTAACGATAGTGAACGATAAAAGTGGTTTACCACATTCACCCCTTGTTTAGATTTGAGTCCGGCGGGGTGAAGTGTACTACCAGTTCTGGTATGTCAGTCTGTCCGGAGGCCTCGTAAGCCTTTCTGATCGTCGCAGCGGCGGTGTTGCATTGTCCGGTGTTAATGCAGGTGTCTGTGTGGTCGGCGAAGGCTCGTGGGGTTCCGGCATGCCGTCTACCTCGGGTGGCATTGTGGGGGGGGGTGGGTGGTAACGGTGGTGTCTCAGGAGTGCCCGAGGGTGCGAGGTCTCGTAAGGAGACTGTGTCCTTCCGCCCGTCTGGGTAAGCCACGTAGGCGTACTGGGGGTTGGCGTGCAGGAGGTTCACCCTCTCGACCAGGGGGTCCGTTTTATGGGCCCTCACGTGCTTTCGCAGCAGGACGGGCCCCGGAGAGGTCAGCCAGGTTGGTAGCGTGGTTCCTGTAGTCGACTTCCTGGGGAAAACAAACATTCGTTCATGGGGGGTGGCGTTAATGGCAGTGCACAGTAGTGACCGGATGGAATGCAGCGCTGCCGGGAGGACTTCCTGCCAGCGGGAAGTTGGGAGGCTCTTAGACTTTAAGGCTAAGAGGACGGCCTTCCATACCGTCGCGTTCTCTCTTTCCACCTGCCCGTTCCCTCGGGGGTTGTAGCTGGTGGTCCTGCTTGCAGCAATACCTCTCGCTAGTAGGAACTGACGGAGTTCCTCGCTCATGAAGGAGGAGCCCCGGTCACTATGTATATAGTTTGGGAACCCGAACAAGGCGAAGAGGTCGTTCAGGCATTTAATGACCGTGGTACTGGTCATGTCTGGGCAGGGGAAGGCAAAGGGGAAACGGGAGTACTCATCAACAATGTTGAGGAAGTACACATTACGGTCAGAGGGCGGGAGGGGCCCCTTAAAGTCGATGCTCAGGCGCTCGAAGGGGCGGGTGGCCTTGATCAGGCTTGCTCTGTCCGGCCTAAAGAAGTGCGGTTTGCACTCGGCACAGGTCTGGCAGTTCCTAGTCATGGTCCTGACCTCCTCGATGGAGTAGGGCAGGTTGCGGGCCTTAATGAAGTGGTAAAGTCTGGTGACTCCGGGGTGGCAGAGGTCGTTGTGGAGGGTCTGAAGTCTATCAATTTGCGCGCTGGCGCATGTAATTCGTGAAAGAGCATCAGGGGGTTCGTTCAGCTTACCTGGCCGGTACAAGATATCATAATCATAGGTGGAGAGCTTGATTCTCCACCTCAAGATCTTGTCATTCTTGATTTTGCCCCTCAGCTTGTTATTAAACATAAAAGCGACCGAACGCTGGTCGATGAGGAGGGTAAATCGTTTGCCTGCCAGGTAATGCCTCCAGCGTCGTACCGCCTCCACAATCGCCTGGGCCTCCTTCTCGACCGACGAGTGTCGGATCTCAGGGCCCTGTAGGGTCCTTGAGAAGAAGGCCACCGGTCTCCCCTCCTGGTTAAGGGTAGCGGCTAGGGCGAAGTCGGATGCATCGCTCTCCACTTGGAAGGGGATGGACTCATCCACTGCGTGCATTGTGGCCTTGGCAATGTCTCCCTTAATGAAGGAGAAGGCTGCGCACGCTTCCTCCGTAAGGGGGAAGGATGTGGACTTCATGAGGGGTCTGGCTTTGTCCGCATAATTGGGCACCCATTGGGCATAGTAGGCGAAGAGCCCCAGGGTTCTCTTCAGTGCCTTTGGACAGTGGGGGAGGGGTAGCTCCATGAAGGGGCGCATTCTTTCAGGGTCGGGGCCGATGACTCCGTTCTCTACTACATAGCCGAGGATGGCAAGGCGCGAGGTGTTAAACACACATTTCTCCTTATTGTAGGTGAGGTTCAGCCGTTGGGCCGTACGGAGGAATCTCTCCAGATTAACATCATGGTCCTGCCGGTCGCGGCCGCAGATGGTGACGTTATCTAGGTAGGGGAACGTGGCGTGCAGCCCGTTCTGGTCAACCATCCGGTCCATCTCCCTTTGGAAGACCGAAACCCCGTTGGTGACGCCGAAGGGAACCCTAAGGAAGTGGTAGAGGCGGCCATTCGCCTCGAAGGCGGTATACTGGCGGTCCTCAGGGCGGATAGGGAGTTGGTGGTAGGCCGACTTAAGGTCGATGGTCGAGAATACTCGGTATTGTGCGATCTGATTGTCCATATCAGATATGCGGGGAAGGGGGTATGCGTCCAGCTGGGTGTACCTGTTTATGGTCTGGCTGTAGTCGATGACCAGGCGGTTTTTATTGCCGGTCTTAACGACCACGACCTGGGCACGCCAGGGGCTGGTGCTCCCCTCGATGATGCCCTCCTTCAGGAGACGCTGCACCTCGGAGCTAATGAAAGCTCTGTCCCCGGCGCTGTACCGCCTGCTCTTGGTAGCGACGGGTTTGCAGTCGGGGGTGAGGTTAGCGAACAGGGAAGGTGGCGGGACCTTGAGGGTGGATAGGCCGCAGGTGTTACGTGGTGGGCGGTTTAAAATCTGTTGGTTGTCGACTGTGAGTGGGGGGAGGGGTCCGCCGTATGCTAGCGTGACGCTTTGGAGGTGGGATTGGAAGTCTAGACCTAGTAGGACGGCAGCGCATAGCTGGGGCAGGACGAGGAGTTTAAAATTTTTATACTCCGTGCCCTTAACCGACAGGGTCACAACACAGTAGCCGCTGATGTCTGTGGCGTGGGACCTCGATGCCATCGAGATCCGGTTGCGCGTTGGCCGGACAGTGAGGGAGTAGTGGCTCACCGTGTCTGGGTGGATGAAACTCTCCGTGCTTCCGCTGTCGAACAGGCAGGTCGTGGCGTGGCCGTTTACTTTGATGTCCATCATGGACTTGGACAGGTGGTGCGGGCGGGCTTGGTCCAGTGTGACGGAGGCTAGTGTATAGCTGAGCGAGTTGCTGTCGTCTGCGGGTGAGGCGGTGGTCGGGTCTGGAGGCACGGTGGCGGTCGAGCGTGGTGGGTGAAATGGCGGTGCCCACGAGGTTGGACAAAATGGCGGAGAAGATGGCTGCCCCCACAACTCACATGAGGCACTGCTGGTGTCGGTTGCCTGGATCAAAGATGGCCGCCCCATGACTCACATGTGGGGATGCTGGCCTCTGTGGCCTTGATGGAAGATGGCCGCCCCCACAGCTCGCATGAGGCACTGCTGGCCTCTGTTGATCTCCCTCTGCAGGCCTTTGCAAAGTGGCCTTTCTTCAGGCAGCTCGAGCAGGTCGCGTTTCTGGCTGGGCAGCGCGCCCTCGGGTGTTTCGCCTGGCCGCAGAAGAAGCAGCCGGCGGCCCGATCGCGGGGGTCCGATGTCGCAGCCGGTACCGGGGGTGGCGGTCCCGATCGGGTCCGGGACGCCGACGCTGAGGTAGGTCCCAGGGGGGGTGCTGCGGGGGGTATTGCGGTCGGGGTCGGTCCCGAGTCCCAGGGTCGCAAATTACAGTACCTGGAATATGCCTCGAGGTCCCAATGGGCCACTTCTAGGGAGCGAGCGAGGGCTGCAGCTTTGTCCAGGTCGAGGTCCTTTGCTTCAAGCAGTCTTTGCCGTGAGTAGTCGGACCGCAGGCCTTTCACGAAGGCATCGCGGACATTGTCTTCAGTATTTTCTGCCGCCGTTACTGCTTTAAAGTTACAGTCCCTGCCGAGTGCTTGTAGCGCCTGTAAAAATTCATCTACAGACTCTCCTGGCTGTTGCGGGCGGGATCTTAGGAGGTGTCTGGCATACATGGAATTTACCGGGCTCTGGTACTGTCGTTTCAGCCGGTTGATGGCGTCCTCGTATGTTTTAAGGTCCTGGATGAGTGCGAATACTTTAGGGCTCACTTGGGCGGTCAGAACTCTTAACTTGGATTTCTGAGGCACGCCGGATTCTCCCAGGTAGGACTCGAAACAGCTCAGCCAGTGTTCGAAGTCGAGGGCTGAGTTTGCTGCCTGTGGGTTTAGATCCAGGTACGGTGGTCGGAGGGCTCGCAGCCAAGCCGGCTGCTGTGGCTGTTGTAGCTGGGCGTCTGGCTGGTCGTTTGGCTGCTCGTCTGGCTGCTCGTTTGGCTGCTCAAGTAACGACATTTTAAAATTTAGCCAATAAAATTGATATACCTATCAATTTATCCAATGAAAAGCGACGAGTTAAGAAAGTAACTATAGGTTTTTATTGGCTAAATAACAGAGCCCACCCTCGTGGGTGATCGGATCCAACAAGGAGGAATACCAGCCAGTCGACCACCTTTATACCTGGGCAGGTAGGTGGAGCCGTTGGCGGAGTCAGCAGTGGTCAGCCCAGGTATAACAGTGTGACGAGGCGACCTCGTATAGTGATACAACAGTGTGAACAGTGATAACCATAGAGTAACGATATAACAGTGATAACTATAGTGTAACGATAGTGAACGATAAAAGTGGTTTACCACAACTAGTTTAGCATAATTGATTCTGTTTATGAAGATTTCATCATATATATATTTTTTTATCCACGCTCTTTTTTTCTTCTCCCCCACATGGCAGCTGTTTTTCCACTCTGCCAGCGCAATTTACACTTCATCTAGAGCCATCCTTTGTTCCTTAACCTGTCCCATTACCATCTCGTCTCGCCTTGAATATCTCTTAATGTCTCTTAACCTCTCCTGCCTTCTATCCTATCACAGACCTTCCCTTTTGTTCTTTCACCCCCTCCCCCATTTCCCAGCCCCTGCACTTGCTTAAAAATCTGTTCTATTTCCTGCTTTTTTCCAGTTCTGACGAAAGGTCATCGACCTGATACATTAACTCTGTTTCTCGCTTCACAGATGCTGCCTGACCTGCTGAGTATCTCCAGCATTTTCTGTTTTTATTTCAGATTTGCAGCATCTGCAGTATTTTCTTTTTATAAGAATATTTGTTAGCTGTGGCTCAGTGGGAGCACTTTTACACCTGAGCCAGAGGGTTGTGGGTTCAAGTCCCATTCCAGAGATTTGAGCCCATAATCCAGGCCAGCCATCCAATGCAGTACTGAGGGAGTGCTGCACTGTCGGAGGTGCCATCTTTTGGATGAGACGGTAAACCAAGGCCCCATCTGCTCTCTCAAGTGGACGTAAAAGATCCCATGCCATTATTTGAATAAGCGCATGGGAATTCTTCCTGGTATTAGGGATAAATCCCCAGGCCCAGATGAAATGTATCCCAGGCTGTTAAGCAAAGCAAATGAGGAAATGGCAGAGGCCCTGACCATCATTTTGCAATCTTCTCTGGCTTCAGGTGTGGTGCTGGAGGACTGCTAATGTGGTACCCTTGTTTAAAAAGGGAGAAAAGGATAAACCGAGTAATTACAGGCCAGTCAGCCTAACCTCGGTGGTGGGAAAATTATTGCAAAGAATTCTGAAGGACAGGATAAATCTTTATTTAGAAAGACACTGATTAATCAAGGATAGTCAGCACGGATTTGTTAAGGGAAGGTCGTGTCTGACAAACGTGATTGAATTTTTTGAGGAGGTAACAAAGGTGGTAGATGAGGGTAGTGTGTTTGATGTAGTGTATATGGACTTTAGCAAGGCTTTTGATAAGGTTCCACATGGCAGACTGGTCACGAAATTAAAAGCCCATGGGATCTGGATCTGGACACTGGCCCTGGGGCAAAGTGTCAAGTTGGATTCAAAACTGGCTCGGAGACAGGAAGCAGAGGGTAATGGTTGATGGGTGGTTTTATGACTGGAAGGCTGTTTCCAGTGGGGTTCCGCAGGGCTCAGTACTAGGTCCCTTGCTTTTTGTGGTATATATCAATGATCTAGACTTGAATATAGGGGGTATGATTAAGAAGTTTGCAGATGATAAAATTGGCTGTGTGGTTGATACTGAAGAAGGAAGCTGTGGACTGCAGGAAGATATCAATAAATTGGTCAGGTGGGCAGAACAGCGGCAAATGGAATTCAATCCGGAGAAGTGAGGTAATACATTTGGGGAGGGCTAACAAGGAAAGGGAATACACATTAAATGGTAGGACACCGAGTAGTGTAGAGGAACCAAGGGACCTTGGAGTGCATGTCCACAGATCCCTGAAGGTAGCAGGCCAGGTAGATAAGGTGGTTAAGAAGGCATACGGAATGCTTGCATTTATTAGCCGTGACATAGAATACAAGAGCAGGGGGTTATGCTTCGACTGTATAAAACACTAGTTAGGCCTCAGCTAGAGTACTGCGTGCAGTTCTGGTCCCCACATTACAGGAACCACATTAGAGGATAACCAGGGAAAGGGTAGGGCCCATTAGGGACCAAAGTGGCAATCTGTGTGTAGAGCCAGATGATGTAGGCGGGGTTTTAAATGAATTTTTTGCATCTGTGTTCACTATGGAGAAAGACGATGCAGACATAGAAATCAGGCAAGGGGGCTGTGACATACTTGAACATATTAGCATCAAGAGGGAGGAGGTGCTAGCGGTTTTAGCAGGCCAAAAAGTGGATAAATCCCCAGGCCCAGACGAGATGTATCCCAGGCTGCTGTGGGAGGCAAAGGAGGAGATTGCAGGGGCTCTGACACAAATTTTCAGAACCTCTCTGGCCACAGGGGATGTACCAGAGGACTGGAGAACAGCTAACGTAGTACCATTATTCAAGAAGGGTAGCAGGGATAAACCAGGGAATTACAGGCCAGTGAGCCTAACATCTGTGGTAGGGAAATTATTGGAAAAAATTCTGAGGGACAAAATTAGTCTCCACTTGGAGAGGCAAGGATTAATCGGGGATAGTCAGCATGGCTTTGTCAAGGGTAAATCATGTCTGACAAATCTGATTGAATTTTTCGAGGGGGTGACTAGGGGGGTGGTTGAGGGAAATGCTGTGGATGTGGTTTACATGGACTTCAGTAAAGCTTTTGACAAAGTCCCGCATAGGAGACTGGTCAAGAAGGTAAGAGCCCATGGGATCCAGGGTGCCTTGGCGCGTTGGATCATAAACTGGCTGAGTGGCAGGAGGCAGAGGGTGATGGTCGAAGGTTGCTTTTGTGACTGGAAGCCTGTGTCCAGTGGGGTACCTCAGGGATCGGTGCTGGGTCCCTTGTTGTTTGTGATCTACATAAATGATTTGGATGAGAATGTAAAAGGTATGATCAGTAAGTTCGCAGATGACACGAAAATTGGTGGGGTGGTAAATTGTGAGGAGGAAAGCCTCAGGCTACAGGACGATATAAACGGGTTGGTCAGATGGGCGGAAAAGTGGCAAATGGAATTTAACCCTGAAAAGTGCGAGGTGATGCATTTTGGACGGACAAATAAGGCAAGGGAATACACAATGAGTGGTAGGACCCTAGGAAGTACAGAGGGTCAGAGGGACCTTGGTGTACATGTACATAGATCCCTGAAGGCAGCGGAACAGGTAGATAAGGTGGTTAAAAAGGCATATGGGATACTTGCCTTCATTAGCCGAGGCATAGAATATAAGAGCAGGGAGGTTATGATGGAGCTGTACAAAACGCTGGTGAGGCCACAGCTGGAGTACTGTGTGCAGTTCTGGTCGCCTCACTATAGGAAGGATGTGATTGCTTTGGAGAGGGTGCAGAGAAGATTCACCAGGATGTTACCTGGGATGGAGCGCCTCAGCTATGAAGAGAGGCTGGACAGGCTGGGGTTGTTTTCCTTGGAGCAAAGAAGGCTGAGGGGGGACCTGATTGAGGTGTACAAAATGATGAGGGGCATAGATAGGGTAGACAAAGAGGAACTTTTCCCCTTAGTAGGGGGGTCAATAACAAGGGGGCATAGATTCAGGGTAAGGGGCAGGAGATTTGGAGGGGATTTGAGGAGGAACTTTTTCACCCAGAGGGTGGTTGGAATGTGGAACTCAATGCCTGAAAGGGTGGTAGAGGCAGGAACCCTCAACATTCAAGAAGCATTTGGATGAGCACTTGAAATGCCATTGCATACAAGGCTATGGACCAAATGCTGGAAAATGGGATTAGACTGGACAGGGATGGATGGGCGGCGCAGACACGATGGGCCGAAGGGCCTCTTTCTGTGCTGTAAAACTCTATGACTCTATGACTCTATGAAAGATGTGATTGCACTAGAGAGGGTACAGAGGAGATTTACAAGGATGTTGCCGGGAGTAGAGAATCTTAGCTATGAGGAAAGACTGGATAGGTTGGGTCTGTTTTCCTTGGAACAGAGGAGGCTGAGGGGAAACCTTATTGAGGTGTATAAAATTATGAGGGGCATAGATAAAGTGGATAGAAAGGACCTATTTCCCTTAGCAGAGGAGTCAAAAACCAGGGGGCACAGATTTAAAGTAATTGGTGGAAGGTTTAGAGGGGATTTGAGGGGAAATGTCTTCACCCAGAGGGTTGTGGAGGTCTGGAACTCACTGCCTGAAAGGGTGGTGGAGGCAGGAACCCTAACCACATTTAAAAAGTACTGGGAAGTGGGGTTAGGCTGGATAGCTCTTTGTTGGCCGGCGTGGACACGATGGGCTGAAATGGCCTCCTTCCGTGCTGTAACTTTCTATGATTCTATGTATCCTGGCCTACATTTACCCCTTGTGCAGCACCACCAAAGCAGAATATCTGGTCATTTATCTCATTGCTGTTTGTGGGATCTTGCTGTGTGTTATTGCTGCTGCATCTCCCTACTTTACAGCTGTGACTACATTGACTTCTCTTGGTTCCAATCTTACTTCATTGGCTGTAATAACTTTGGGATGTCCTGAGGTGAGGAAAGTCGGCTATATCAATGCAAGTCTTTGTTTCTTTCTTACTGACCCATTCGAGCCAGAGCATTTCCAGTGATGGCTTCTCCTCTTTCTTCCTGCCCCACGCCCCACCCAACATTCAGAGTCCCCCAAGGATCTATCCCTGGTCCCCTCTGCTTCCTCATCTGAATGCTGCCCCTTGACTACATCATCTTTGGATATGAGGTCAGCTTCCACATGTAGGCTGATCACACCTCGCTCTCCCTTTCCATCATCTCTCTTGACCTGTGAATTCTCAGACTCAAATTGTTTTCGGCCCATGTTACAAACTCTGTACTCTAGCCACCGCTTTCACCCCCCTCCCCGGCTACTGTCTCGGGTTGAATCAGACTGTTCACACCCTCGGTGTCTACTTCAACCCGAACTTTTGACCCAATTTTCTCTCAATCACAAAAACCACCTCCTTCCACCTCCGTGACATCGCCCATCTCAGCTCCTGCCTCAGCCCATCTGCTGCTGAAACTTGTCCATGCCTCTGTCACCTCCCGACTCGACCATTCCAATACTCTGGCCAACCTTCCGTCATCCACCCGTTGTAAATTTCAGCTCATCCAAAGCTCTGCTGACTATTCTATCCCGCACCAAGTCGCACACCCATCACCCCATCCTCACTGACCTACATTGGCTCCTGGTCCCACAACACCACTGATTTAAAATTCTCATCCATGTGTTGAAATTCCTCAATGGCCACGCCCTTCCCTATCTCTCTCTCTCACCTCCTGCAGCCCTATCTCTATTTCTCTTTCCCCGAAATCTCTCTTCCTCCGACTCTGGCCATTTGTGCGTGCCCACCTCCCTTTGCCCCATCATTAGCGGCCATGCCTTCATCGCCTAGGCCCCGCACTCTGGCACTCCCTCCCTAAACCCCGCCACCTCCTTCTCCTTGTTTAAACCCCCATAAAACCTACCTCTGACCAAGACCCCTCATAATATCTACTCTTGGCTTGACATCCATTTTTTCTGATTATGCTTTGGGATTTTTTTAATGTTAAAGGTGCTGTATAAATGTAAGTTGTAAAGTATTCCTCAGGAGAGGTACTTTGGTGGTTCTTACAGTATCTGTTGGAAAGTGGGAGATTCCAGTTTCTGGTGAACCAAGATCCAGTTAGTAGGTATTGGCAGGACTTGGTTAGAAAACAGCAGTTTCATGAGATAATTGAAATGTTTTATAAAATGCTTTTGGTGGCAATTTATATTTTTAAGGTAGTACACCCATTCTTCTCTAGTTAAAGCATGTAAGATGCAATATATTTTTAATGGATTTGTGGCTGTTACAATAATCATATTCAGCATTTTCATTTTTTTCTAGGCAATTGAACACACTATCCATAGGAGGACTATGGTTATAGCGGATTCTGTGTGCCATATTGCTCAATATCTTCAGCATCAGGCCCTTAATTCTATAGCCATTGCTAAGGTTTGTACGTTCAGTTTCCCAGTTTCTGTATATGTATGTTGTGTGTGAGGGGTTACCATTAGACTGAGGACTGTGCAGTGACACTATATGGAGATCAGTGCCTTTTCCTGATTTCTAATCGTTCTGCAGCTCAGGTGACTTTGTGACGACATCTGCTTTTTGAATTAAGTTGTAGTTTGTGTTGGTGCTGATAATTCAAAAAATATTTTGCCTTTTTGTTGTCAAAATGGTAACTTTTGACCTTTTTGAGGTGGTCATTTGCAAAGACTGAGCATCACTTGGTTTTCACTGTGGTGGGGAAGGGGAACGAGGGAGAAACTTAAAGGAAACTTCCAGCTGTAACTCTACCAACATGAAGCTTTAATTGAACAACTGTAGATATAGTGGGTAAAACAACAATCACAGCTTTGTCTTGAGCTTAAACTTAAATACTTCTTTAAATGGGGTCACTTTTACAATTATTGGACTGGAGACAAATGGCTGCAGTGATGACCTTAAAAATGATGTTGGTGTGTTTGAGCCCTTGTAGTGCGAAAGCGTGTGTTAACCGCACATTTAATGGTTTCCCATCTGTAATAAATGCACATTTTGTTGCCTATGCCAGCTGGCTATCAATGTAGTATTGCAGTTTTTAGAATCCAGGAACAGCAGATTGATCATTTGGAAAATAGTTGATCATATTGTTCCTTCAGAAAAGAGTGATATCTGACAAGAAGTACAGTGAACGACGCCTGGATGTGCTGTCAGCCCTCGTGTTGGCTGAAAATGCTCTCAATGGACCCAGTACCAAAGAGCGTAGACTCGTAGTGGCACTAGCGTTAAGTGTGGGCACCCAGATGGTGAGCATAATGTCTTGTATCTTAAGATCTTAAGAATAATTGTTCTTGTGTAATGCAAAGTGTAACAATTACATGCTGAATATTATTAGTTTAATAGTGTTATGAAACTTACTCAGTATGCTTAAAGTAACATGGTTCTGCAGCACTTGTTTAAAGTCCTGAATATTGTAACCTTTAAAGTCCTGCTATGGGTAGCCGATCACTCTCCCCTTATCTGACAAATGCTGTCTTGCTCATTTTGGCTCCTGAAGAAAACATTCCGAGATGAAGAATTACTGCTGTTGCAAGTGGTGCTGAAGAAGTTGGACCTGATCAGTGAGCTGAGGGAGCGGTGAGTAAAGCAGAGAAAGCATTCGCATTACAATCCACTCGGGGCTAAGCAGCAACCTTTAACCTTTTGATGCATTTTGCAGGATTCAAGTACTGTGCAACTGCAACTTCTTGTACTGGCATCGAACCATTTTCCCCATCTACTTGGATGATGTTTATGACAATGCTGTAGATTCCGCAAGAGTACATGTAAGCGCTGCAAATTATATTGATATTTATATAACTGGGCAGCTTGGACTAGTGATAATTACAGGATTCACATCTGGTTCACTTCGCTGTATATTGAATGATGTATGCATATTATTAATGGACATCATCCAAAGGTCAGACCACGGGTACAGTAGTGTCGCAGTTATGTTACTGGACAAGTAATCCAGCGAATGTGAATTAAGTTTATAATGCAACAAAAATAGAAAACAAAGCTGGTATCAGTAAAAGTGACCATGAAGCTGTTGGATTTCTTGTAAAAACCCAACTGATTCACTAAGTCCTTTTTAGCGAGGGAAGCCTGCCGTCCTGACCTGGTCGGGCCTATATGTGACTCCAGACCCACCTGAACGTGGTCGACTCTTAACTGCCCTCTGAAGCGGCCGAGCAAGACACTGAGTTGTGTTAAAACTGCTACAAAGAATAAGGTGGCCCACCACCACCTTCTCGGGGCAACTAGGAATGGGCAAGAGATACTGGGCTTGCCAGCAACACCCACAGAATGAATAAATAAAAAATGTTGGCAGTTGCATGAATTGTTACATATGGTGCATATTTAAAAGGGGAAGTATATTCCACTAAATTCACACAATTGTAAATATAGAATATTGGAACAATTGTGTGTGTTTGTGCGGTATTTATTGCTGGTTAGAGGCAGCATAAGAACAGATTGACACAACATGGAGCATCGGTTCTGGGCAGCGCCCTTCATTTGTGATGTCACTGGAATAGAACGCCATGATGTCACGTGGGGACATTTAGCCCAAGCTCTGTCGAACCGGCCGTTTTATAGTATCCTGTGTGAACATGTTGAAACACACGCTCTGTCGAACCGGCCGTTTTATAGTATCCTGTGTGAACTTGTTGAAACACACGCTCTGTCGAACCGGCCGTTTTATAGTATCCCGTGTGAACATGTTGAAACACGAGCTCTGTCGAACCGGCCGTTTTATAGTATTCCGTGTGAACATGTTGAAACACAAGCTACTGCTGCATCAATGTGATTTTGTACTGAACTACTTTGAAAGGGAGTTTTAATATAAAATTCTTCCTTCAAGATGTAATACATTGTACAGCCCCTGAATGTTAAAACCATGCATTTAAAAGTATTTGTGTAGAAATCTTAATCAGTATTAAGTAGAGCAGTTAAAGTCCTTTTGACTTTTGTATTAAACTTCAGTTCCTCGAATGACAGATGCTGACGAGCAATCATCAGCCTAATCTGATGTAACTCACGAAGCAGAGATTCTCTGGGCTCCTCTCCCTAAATTGGCCTTGACTTTAAGAACCTAAATCCTGTTCTTTTTCATATAGCGGTAGAGAAGATCATTAGTATTTCTTGAATCATATCCTTCAAGATTGAATGAAGTGGAGTGTAAAATTGATTTGAAAATAACCTTTTTGAATGGAGTAGATTCTATATATGAGAAATATTAGATGTATCGTATGTTGGAGAAGTACGTTGAGACACTGCTGATTATGTAAACTTGAAAATTTACTTAGTCGTAAAATGGTAATGCTTGTTTTGCACGGTCTGATATTTCACTTTTTTAGTACATGTTTAGTGCTTTGAGGGATTGTGTCCCGCCCATGATGCATGCAAGACATCTGGAATCCACCCAAGTGTTGCTGGAGTGCTTTGATAAAGAAATCATGGATGTGCTAAATGAGGTAA
This sequence comes from Somniosus microcephalus, assembly GCF_052327205.1. Classification (NCBI taxonomy): domain Eukaryota; kingdom Metazoa; phylum Chordata; class Chondrichthyes; order Squaliformes; family Somniosidae; genus Somniosus; species Somniosus microcephalus. The sequence goes on along the minus strand of NC_141003.1, from coordinate 3,922,023 downwards.
CTGGTATCAAAGCAAAAAATGCCATTGCTGTTTTAATTATTATGAGCATGCATTTCAACTGAGTTGCCCTGGTTCAAAATGTTACCTAACCCAGGTCTGTACCTCCAGTTAAATTTGAAACTTAGGCCTTGTCTTAAGAAATTGGGAGTTGAAGAGCTTCCAAGATTTGCTTAGATTTTCTCCAATAAGGCTGTAAAATGACCTTAATTAGTTTGAGTGCATGTAAGGATGTGACCATCCTAACAATTCTTTAGGAACCCTGGGCAAGATGAGGTGCCATCGATGAAATATAAATGTGCCATTAAAGTAGATGTGGTTATGATTTATCGATTCCTCTTTACCAGGTGAAGAATAGCGTGCTCCTGCTGCATGGTTAGACTGTGGGTTCACAATGACAGGTTGAAGGAAAGGTGGCTCCATTTCCACCCAATTACATGGAGTTTCCATGGCAGTGTGTGACCCAGGGACAGATGCAACATGCCGGTCATTGTACTGGAGTTAGAGGGATCTTTTGGGGGTGGGGGTGAGATTGCTACCAGTTAGACAGGGTTCTGATTCTACAATCTAGTTTTATAATTTGAAAAGTTCTCCAGTAGGGGAAGGTTATAGTTTGGAGTGAGTACATTCCAGTACCTGTAACCAGGTGAGTATTTATACTACTCTATATAGTTTGACAGTTAAGATTAATAGTTTATAAAATTTAGAAGGTCTTCATTTTTGTGGTTATAGTTTCTAAGGTCTTTGTTGTGTAATGGGGAGTGCTAGTAACCAAGGGCCCTTGAGTATATCATTTAATTGTAATGTAGTTAGTGCTATTGATTTGATTTAATTTAATTTAGATTAATTAAAGGGTAAGTCATGGCATGACAGTTCAGCCCCGTGGCATGCTCCTCCTGCGCTATGTGGGAAATCAGGGACACTCCCTGATGACCATGTGTGCGGGAAGTGTATCTAGCTGCAGCTACTGACAGACCGCATTGCGGCGCTGGAGCTGCGAATGGATACATACTGGAGCATTCGCGATGCTGAGGACATCGTGGATAGCACGTTTAGGGAGTTGGTCACACCGCATGTAAAGGCTGCACAGACAGGAAGGGAATGGGTGACCACCAGGTAGAGTAGTAGGCGCAGGCAGGTAGCGCAGGGGTCCCCTGTGGCCATCCCACTCTCAAACAGATATACCCACTTTGGATATTGTTGAGGGAGATGGCTTATTGGGGGAAGGCAGCAGCAGCCAACTACCTGGCACCATGGGTGGTTCTGCTGCACAGGACGGGAGGAAAAAGAGTGGGAGAGCTATAGTGATAGGGGATTCTATTAAAGGGGAATAGATAGGCATTTCTGCGGCTGCAAACGAGACTCTAGGATGGTATGTTGCCTCCCTGGTGCAAGGGTCAAGGATGTCTCGGGGCGGCTGCAGGGCATTCTGGAGGGGGAGGGTGAACAACCAGTTGTCATGGTGCATATAGGTACCAACGATATAGGTAAAAAAACAGGATGAGGTCCTAAAAGCTGAATATAGGGAGTTAGGAGGTAAATTAAAAAATAGGACCTCAAAGGTAGTAATCTCAGGATTGCTACCAGTGCCACGTGCTAGTCAGCATAGAAATAGAAGGATATTTCAGATGAATACGTGGCTAGAGGAATGGTGCAAGGGGGAGGAATTCAAATTCCTGGGACATTGGAACCAGTTCTGGGGGAGGTGGGACCTGTACAAACTGGACGGTTTGCACCTGGGCGGGACCGATGTCCTAGGGGGAGAGTTTGCTAGTGCTCTGGGGGAGGGTTTAAACTAAAATGGCAGGGGGTTGGGAACCTGTGCAGGGAGACAAAGGAAAGGGAAGCAAGGATAGAAACAAAAGACAGGAAGGAGAAATGCAAAAGTGGAAGGCAGAGAAATCAAGGGTGTAATTCAAACAGGGCTACAGTAAATAATAATTCTAAAAGGTCTGAGTGTTTATAAAAAAAAAAAAACAAGCCTGAAGGCTTTGTGTCTTAATGCGAGGAGCATTCGTAATAAGGTGGATGAATTAGCTGCGCAAATAGATGTAAATGGATATGATGTAATTGGAATTACGGAGACATGGCTCCAGGGTGACCCAGGGGTATTCAATATTCACGAAGGACAGGCAAAAAGGAAAAGGAGGTGGGGTAGCATTGCTGGTTAAAGAAGAGATTAACACAATAGTAAGGAAGGATATTGGCTCTGATGGTGTGGAATCTGTATGGGTAGAGCTGAGAAATACCATGGGGCAGAAAACGTTAGTGGGAGTTGTATACAGACCCCCCAAACAGCAATGCTGAGGTTGGGGATGGCATTAAATGGGACATTAGAGACGCATGCAATAAGGGCACAGCAGTTATGGGTGACTTTAATCTACATATAGATTGGGCTAACCAAACTAGTAACAATACTGTGGAGGAGGAATTCCTAGAGTGTATACGGGATGGTTTCCTGGACCAATATGTCGAGGAACCAACTAGAGATCAGGCCATCTTAGACTGGGCATTATGTAATGAGAGAGGATTAATTAGCAGTGTTGTGCGAGGCCCCTTGGGGAGGAGCGATCATATGATAGAATTCTTCATTAAGATGGAGACTGAAGTAGTTGACTCAGACTATGGTCCTGAATTTAAATAAAGGAAACTACAATGATACGAGGCGTGAGTTGGCTAGGATGGATTGGGGAACGTTACTTAAAGGGTTGACGGTAGATAGGCAATGGCAAACATTTAAAGATTGCATGGATGAACAACAGAATTTGTTCATCCCTGTTTGGCATAAGGTGACTCAACCGTGGCTAACGAGGGAAATTAGGGATAGCATAAGATCCAAGGAGAGGACATATAAATTGGCCAGAAAAAGCAGCAAACCTGAGGATTGGGAGCAGTTTAGGATTCAGCAAAGGACAAAGGGATTAATTAAGAGGGGGAAAATAGAATATTAGAGTAAGCTTGCAGGGAACATAAAAACTGACTGTAAAAGCTTCTATAGATATGTGAAGAGAAGAAGATTGGTGAAGTCAAGCATAGGTCCCTTGCAGTCAGAATCAGGGGAATTTATAATGGGGAACAAAGAAATGGCAGACCAATTAAATACATACTTTGGTTCTGTCTTCACAAAGGAGGACACAAATAACCTCCCAGAGATGTTGGGGAACTGAAAGAAATCAGTATTTGTAGGGAAATTGACGGCATTGAAGGCCGATAAATCCCCAGGGCCTGATGATCTACATCCTAGGGTACTTAAGGAAGTGGCCTTCGAAATAGTAGATGCATTGCTGGTCGTCATCCAAAATTCTATAGACCCTGGAACAGTTCCCATGGATTGGAAGTTAGCTAATGTAACCCCACTATTTAAAAAAGGTGGTAGAGAGAAAACGGGGAATTATAGACCGGTAAGCCTGACATCGGTAGTGGGGAAAATGCTAGAGACCATTATAAAAGATGTAATAGCAGAGCACTTGGAGAACAGTGACAGGTCAATCATGCTTGACTAATCCACTAGAATTTTTTGAGGATGTAACTGGTAGAATAGATAAAGGGAGAACCAGTGGATGTGGTGTATTTAGACTTTCAGAAGCCTTTCAATAAGGTCGTGCAAAAGAGATTGGCATGCAAAGTTAAAGCACATGGGATTTGGGGGTAAGGTACTGACTTGGATAGAGAACTGGTTGGCAGACAGGAAGCAAAGAGTTGGAATAAACGGGTCTTTTTCTGAGTGGCAAGCAGTGACTAGTAGGGTACCGCAGCTATTCACAATATATATTAATGATCTGGACGAGGGGACTAGATGTAATATCTCCAAGTTTGCAGACAACACAAAGCTGGGTGGGCGTGTGTGCTGTGAGGAGGATGCAGAGAAACTCCAGTATGATTTGGACAGGTTGGGTGATTGGGCAGATGCAGTATAATGTGGATAAATGCGAGGTTATCCACTTTGGTGGCAAAAACACGAAGACAGATTATTATCTGAACGGCAGTAGATTGGGAGAAGGGGAAGTGTAACGAGACCTGGGCGTCCTTGTGCACCAGTCGCTGAAGGTAAGCATGCAGGTGCAGCAGGCGGTTAAGAAGGCAAATGGTATGTTGGCCTTCATAGCGAGAGGATTCGAGTACAGGAACAAGGATGTCTTGCTGCAGTTGTACAGGGCCTTGGTGAGACCACACCTTGAGTAATGTGTGCAGTTTTGGTCGCCTTATCTGAGGAAGGATGTTCTTGCCATGGAGGGAGTGCAGCGAAGATTCACCAGACTGATAACCTGGGATGGCAGGAATGACGTATGAAGAGAGATTGGGTTGATTAGGATTATATTCGCTAGAGTTTAGAAGAATGAGAGGGGATCTCATTGAAACTTATAAAATTCTAACAGGACTAGACAGACTAGATGCAGGAAGGATGTTCCTGATGGCGGGGGAGTCCAGAACCAGGGGTCACAGTCTAAGGATAAGGGGTAAGCCATTTAGGACAGAGATGAGGAGGAATTTCTTCACCCAGAGAGTGGTGAACCTGTGGAATTCTCTACCACAGAAGGCAGTTGAGGCCAACTTATTTAAATATATTCAAGAAGGAGTTAGATATATTTCTTAAGGCTAAAGGGATATGAGAAGAAGGCAGGGACAGGGTACTGAATTTGGATGATCAGCCATGATCTCATTAAATGGCGGAGCAGGCCCGAGGGGCCGAATGGCCTACTCCTGCTCCTATCTTCTATGTTTCACTTGTTTTTAACTTCCTTTAAGAAAGGTATGACTGAATTCATGTTTCTTGATGCTATCTGAATCAAACTTATTCAGAAAAGCTTCACACATTAAACGTTTTATAATCTGTCTGTAAAGCTGTTGAAGAATAATTTTTTTCTTTATTGCATTCCTCCTGGGTCCCTCATCCTCCTTTCTCCCCCAACAGCACCTTTTGGATAAGCTGTGTAAGGAGATCGAGAAGGACCTGAGACTGTCTGTGCACACACATTTAAAATTAGAAGATCGAAATCCATTCAGAGTTGGCATGAAAGACTTGACCGATTTCTTCTCTATCAAACCAATCCGTTTCTTTAACCGATTCATTGACGTCAAAGGTTAGCGCCTGTTCAGATTTCAGCTTGTTCAATGGCTGTTCATTAAACATCACATTGTGCAGTTGGCAACAGATATGTCAAATTAAAAATGATTTTCACAAATGTTTAACAGCATATGTAACTCACTATCTGGACAAGACTTTCTATAACCTGACCACAGTGGCTATTCATGACTGGGCCACCTATAGTGAAATGAGAAATCTAGCAACCCAGCGCTACAGTCTCTCAATGACCGAAGCACACCTTCCCAGCCAGACCCTGGAACAGGTAAGTGCTGAGCTGCTTTTTAGTGTGTGGCATTTACCAGGACTGCTTTGTAATGGTGAATGGGAAGACGTATGGCTGATTGGAGTTCGGCACAAAATGAACCCTGATGCTGAATCCTAGCACTCCGACTCCCGGGGAAACCAAGGCTTACGTTCTTAATAACAACAGAAAATGCTGGAAAAACTCAGCAGGTTTTTTCTGTTGTTATTTCGGATTTCCAACATCTGCAGTATTTTGCTATCGCTTACGTTCTTAGTTGGCTTTTTGAGTTCATTTTTGCAGTTTAATGTTGATCTATTGATTAAGGTTTGCCGTTACAGTTTAACTATTAATGAGATAGTTAAAGTTAGTGCAAGGCAATTGCAGCATTCTTTTCTAATGTAATTTCTAATTATTTGCAGGGGTTGGATGTTCTGGAGATAATGCGAAATATCCACGTGTTTGTTTCAAGGTATCTCTACAATCTCAACAACCAGGTACATTTTTAGGAATTGATGGCGCAGATTTTTGTGATGCATAGTTAGGAGAAACTTTAATTGTCAGAATGAAGTTTGAAACTCGGTTTGATTCCATGTTACAGATCTTCATTGAACGCACAAGCAACAATAAACACCTGAATACAATCAACATTAGGCATGTCGCAAACTCAATCCGTACCCATGGGACAGGCATTATGAACACAACAGTAAGTGTCCTTCATACTTGGATGAATTGTTAAAGAAATTTGCAAAAGAGCGGGTACAATTGGTTAACTGGATGGCAGGAGTTACAAAACCTGTTCAATGAACATGTGCATGATGTGCACAGTCGAGCTAAGGTTGAAGCCATTGGGCTGGGAAAAAGATATCTCCAGTGTTCATGTTTTTCACACTGTTGGACCCTTCAACTTTCTCAAATGAGTTTCTCCCAATGTTAGTGGTGATTCTGTATGGAGAAATGCCTAGAATAACCTCGAAACATGGAAACTTCCGGCCCAAAAAAATTCGGCCCAACCAGTCTGGTGTTTACCCCCACATGAGCTAGTAGTCCCAATTATATTTACTCTGCCCTCTTCCCATATCCCTTCATCCACCTCTCCAGTTGAACCTGGAATGTTGAGACAGTTTCTGCCTCAGCCACTAGCCCTGGCAGTGAATGCCACAGCCTGACCACTCTCTGTGAACAAGTCGCTCCTGCCCTCTGTTCGAAATCTCTTCGATTTAATCTTGTATCTGTGGCCCCTCGTTCTAGACCACGCAACTACTAGAAACAGTCTGCTTCTATCTACCCTGTCCCATCCTTTTATAATTATCATATTACTTTGTAATCTGCATTTTAATGAAAGAAGGCCAAAATTTTTCAAGTTGTTTTTAAAATTAGTATTTCCTCACACCAGACAACATCCTGGTGAGTCTGAATTGCACCATCCCTAGAGCCTCGGTATCCTTCCTATAGTGTGGAGCCTAATACTGCACACAGTGCTCTAACTCAGGTCTCACTAATGTTTCATATGGGCTCATCATTACCTCTTGGCTTTTATATTCTATAGCTCTGGTGGTAAAACCTAGAATTCTGGTAGCATTTTTTACAGCCTCATCAGTCTAAGGTGCTGCTTTTAATGTCCTGTGAACCTGCCCCAAATCCCTCTGCTCTTCCACAGCCCCGAGCCTGCTTCTCTTCAGAGTACAATTACTGCTGGTATTTCTTCACTGGAATATATCACATCGCACTTACTGATAAATTCCATCTGCCACTTTTTAACCCTTTTTCCCCCATTGTTTCAGTTTCCCTTTGCAGTTTCGTTTGACCTTGTAAAAAATGAACTTTCCCTCCTATTTTGGTATCCTCTGCAGATTTGAACACCTCCCTCAGGCTAGGGTTACCAATTCTCCCGCTTTGGGCTGGATTCGACTGGAATGGGCGATTGGTCTCCCGAGCGTTGCTGCTGGCGACTCGCGAGAAACAGGGCTTGTATGCATGGTTCACACATGCACAGTACCCCGGCTATCGTGGCTTGCAAACAATTCGCGTTGTCTGAGCCCGGCTGGTTCCCCGGCTATTCGGAAACACCGCTTCATTGCTGGTTGTGAGGATGGTGGCATCGCGGACAACAAAAATTGCCTGGAAACAGTGTGTCCTGCGAGCAACACAAACTGGCGTGAGGGAGAGATAGAAACACAAACTGGAGTGAGGGAGAGATAGAAACACAAACTGGAGTGAGAGAGAGATAGAAACACAAACTGGAGTGAGGGAGAGTTGATGTCTGCCAGTGATGTGCGCTGTTGTATGAAGTGTTTTGTCCCGGGAGTCAGGCAGCTTTGGTGCTTCTCCCTGAGGACTGAGCCTTACCTCAGCGGCAGGGTGTGGGAGTCAGTGTATTGAATTAGGTTTGGTCTTGGTTTTATCGATTATTTTAATAACTTTGTGTTTCTCATTGCGGTTGATTCTGTAGAAACGTCGGTGTAGTTTTTATTTTAACATTACTTATCCTTAAATCTTTCTATTCTTTTGGGTTTCTTTGATTTATAAATGTCATTCATCTCACTATAAAACAAAGTCAAATGTTTTATTCAAGGCTTGGTGATGCGGAGACACTCAACTAAGGTCAATGCAATAACATTTGCAAACAGTGGACAAGTGTCATGTGATTGACTGTCATGTGGTTGTGCATCACATGAGTGGCGTCATGTGATTGAATGTCACATGATCAAATCTCCAGGAATACATCAAACCAGAGCTGGCAACCCTAATCCAGGCCTATATCCAAATCATTGATGTACACAGTGAATAGAAGTGGCCCCAGAATTGAACCCTTTGGGACACCACTACTCGCTTCCAACCACTCTTTGAAAAACTGCCCTTGACTCCTCTGCCTCCCTTCTAACCAATTTTTAATTCAGTTTGCTATCTTCCTCCTAATTCCATAACACTTAAATGTCTCCTGTAATCTCCCATGTGAGAGTTTGGCAAAGGCCTTTCTATAGTCCATCTACTGCATTCCCCCCATCCACCACACCTGTTACCTGCTCAAAAAGTTTAATGCAACCCGTGCTAGCTACTTTTAACCATTTACTCGTTATCTCCATACATGGTCATTTCATCATTAATGAAAGACGTAAAACTTTCCCCGCCACAGATGTTAAGCTAACTGGTCAGTAATTACCCAGTTTAGCTCTGTCCCCTCCTTTAATAATTGATACTACATTGACCAGTCCAGACCTCTGGCTCACATCTACGCCCAAAAAATCCTGATTTAATAATTCCTATCCTTGTTTTCCAATCGCTCCCGATCTCTGTAACCTCCTCCAGCCCTACAATAATCCAAGCTCTCGCTGATCCTCCAGTTCTAGCCTCTTGCGCCTCCTCAGTTTCCTTCGCTCCACCATTGGCGGCCGTGTCTTCAGCTGCCTCGGCTCTAAGCGCTGGAATTCCCTCCCTAAACCTCTCTGCCTCACTACCTCTATCTCATCTTTTAAATCGCTCCTTAAAACCTACCCCTTTGACCAAGCTTTTGTTTCTCTATCCTAATCTCTCTCTGTGGCTCATTGCCAATCTTTGTCTGATTACATTCCTGTGGAGCGCCTTGGGACGTTTTACTGTTAAAGGCGCTATATCAATGCAAATTGTTCTTGTTGAAATATAATTCCTAGGGCTTGGCATTTTCCTCCCTCAGAATCCTGTGTCCTGTTGGGTCAAAGCACTTTCTTACTTTAGCCTAACTAATTTATCTAAAATTTTCCTTTTATCCATCACCATATCGCGCAACTCACTCTGACCCCAAGAGTCAGCTCCTCTCTGATATCTTCTCTTCAGTAAAGACCTATGCGAAGTAATTATTAATTACCTCCGCCATTTTTTAAATAATTGACAAATTGACAATCCTCTCCTCGGGGGTCCCACATCACTTAACAATTCTCTATTGATATATTTGTAAAATACTTCACTCTTTTCTATAATTCTCCTTTGGATTTTTCATTATTATTATTCTCATCCTTAGAGGCCCGCTTCAATTTTAATGGGCTTCTATCCTCTTTATTTATCCCTGGCATCCTAAAATTTCTAATAGTTTCCTTTTTTAATGGAATATACTTAATCTGTTCCTTTGCAATCTCTTTTTTAGAAGAAATCCCACACTTGCTGTACAGTTGTGTGCCAATCTCGCCTTCCACCTCCTCCGCTCGCTCACTCAACTACAGTCTGCCCTAATCCAACCTGGTGCTCTAGTTTCTGCGCCGACTCTCTTCCTTGTTGGATCTTAAACCGTATCATATTGTGCTCGCTATTCCCAAGTATCTCACCCACATTGTTTCGATTTTGTGTGAAGAAAGAAACTTGTTCCTTTTGTACATCAGTGGCTGCGCTGTGGAACCCGGAGTCTCGGGGGGGAGGAGGCGGGGAGGAGGCTGGTGTGGAGCATCACCACTGGCACAGACGGTTTGGGCCAAATGGCCTGTTTCTGTGCTGTAAATTCTATTTAATGACACTTTTTTCAATACCTCCTAAATATATTATAACAGCAACTTGTATTTATCCAGCGCCTTTAATGTAGTAAAACATCCCAAGGTGCTTCACAGGAGCGTACTCGGACACTAATTGACACCGATCCAAAGAAGGAGATATTCAGACAGGTGGCCAAAAAGCTTGGTCAAATAGGTAGATTTTAAGGAGCGTCTTAAAGGAGGAGAGCGAGGTTTAGGGAGGAAAGGCACGGCCACCAATGGTGGGTGAAGAAAATGGGTACAAGAGGCTAGAATTGGAGGAACGCAGAGACCTCGGAGGGTTGGAGGAGGTTGCAGAGATAGGGAGGGGGCGAGACTGTGGACGAGGACGAGAATTTTAATATTGAGGCATTGCTGGACTTGGGAGTCAGTGAGCACAGGGGTGATGGGTCATCGGGACCTGGTGCGAGTTAGGATACGGGCAGCAGAGTTTTGGGTGAGCTCAAGTTGACGGAGAGTGGAAGATGGGGAGGACAACCAGTTAGAATAGTCGAGTCTGGAGCTAACAAACTATGGGTGATAACTATATCCTCATTTATCTTTATTTTTCATTCTTTCAGTTTGCAGCCAGATTTCTGTTAATACTATTAAGTCTAGATCTTCCTGTAAAATAGTTACATCCAGTCCCCCCCCCCCCCCCCCCCCCCATGAACATGTATTTTTACCATTTTTGCATTTTTTTTTTTAATATACTCCTTTTCTCTCTCTCTTGTCTAATCTACCCCCTACCTTTACTTCAGTTTTTTCCCCCCATTTATACTGAGGCTATTTCCAACCACTTCCTTGTATCTCTCGCCACTCATCTCGCCACCTTTTTCTGCATTTGCCTGTGGAGAGAAAATCCTCTTTTCTGCCTCCCCAAGTCACTGACAACCTCGCTCTAACTGCAAACTGCCGTGATATCTCTGCAGTTGTTGTTTAACCAGTCTGTTCCCTCCTGGTCCCCAGCAGAAAGCTTCACTGACTCCGCCCCCCCCCGTTGCCCCTCCAGGTCTGGCCTGTATCTTCACTGTCAAAGGGTGCAGACCTGAGCATGCCTGCTGCACCACTGGCTTGGCCGGCCATTGCCAAATCTGACTTGATCACATCAAGTTCTACTGGGCCTTGCCAAAACCGCCGACTAGTCTAGGATGAAGATAGCCCTGCGCCCTTTGCTCTACTACCAATTACCGCCTCGAATCCCCCTCCCCGGCCCATCCACTCTCGCCAGCAGCAAGTCACGGGTTTCTTTTGTCACCAAGAAACCATCCATTCAGCTACCTTTTCCTAGGAACATTAGGAGGCCGCTCAGCCCCTCGAGCTTGCTTCGCCATTCAATTAGATCATGGCTGATGATCTTAGCTCCATTTACCCACCTTTTGATACCCTTGGCTAACAAAAATATATCCATCTCAGTCTTGGAAGTTTCAATTGTTCCAGCGTCCACAGCCTTTTCAGGGAGCGAGTTCCAGATTTCTCCCCCCCTCCCCCAGCCAAATGCTCACTGCCCCTTCCTGCTGTTTCTAGTCTCATCCTCATCTCCTCCTCTCCCTTCCACTCTACCAGCCTCCTGCCCCCTCGACACCCCCGCACAGCAATTCCACTGAACTCCAGATCTCTCAATTCCTCTTCCTGACGCCTACGCTGGCTGATATTGGAAATGACTCCCTCTCCTTGGGCATTAGCCCCCTCCCTTTCAAAATTGCTGTCATCACCCTGTTCTCAAAAAGCGCACCTTTGATCCCTTTCCTCACTAAGGTGCTTGAACATGTTGTCACCTCCCGCTTTGTGCCCTTCTCTTCCACGACACCCTGTTTAAATCCATCCAATCTGACTTTCGCCCTTCCCACAGCACCAAAAGAGCCCTAACTAAAATTGGAAATGACATTGTCTGATTGTGGCTGTGGTGTATTGTCTCAACTTGTCGTCTTTACAGCCTTTGGCACAGTCGAGCACACCATCCTTCTGCAATGCCTGTCCTCTCTTGTCGAGTTTTATGGACTGTCCTTGCTTGATTCCACTGTCGAATCGTAGGCTGAGCATCTTGGGCAATGTCTTCTCTTCCCAACGCTGTGCTGCCACCTCTGGAGTTCTCCGAGGATCCATCCTTGACCCCCCCACCCCCTCTACATGCTGCCCCTTGGTGACAACAACTGCAAACATGGGGTCAGCTTCTGTCACTAATGATAGACAGCTCCACTTGTCCCGCACTCCCTCAATCCCTCCACCAGCTCTGCTGCCTGACTGTTTCCTACATCCAATCTTGGCTGAGTTTTAACTTACTCCAGTAAACCTGGGAAGACCGAGGCTGCCACATTTTGGGGCTTGCTCACAAACTCTGCTCCGTCATCACCAACTCCATCCCCGTCTCTGGACACTGTCTCCACATACACCACAGCTGGATCCCAAAAGGACCCCTTTGTCGCTGCACTTTGTCGCTTTACTGAGCTGTTTGATTGTGAAACTTAACATTCAAAGTTTTTACATTGATTACCCAAACTGTATCCTTGCAATTTTTGTTCCAGGTCAATTTCACCTACCAGTTCCTGAGGAAAAAGTTTTATATTTTCAGCCAGTTCATGTATGATGAGCACATCAAGTCTCGACTAATCAAAGACATTCGATTCTTTAAGGAGACAAAGGACCAAAATGATCAAAAGGTACTAGTAGAAGTGCTGAAGTTGTGGTTATTTTGTGTGCGCTGTCCTTTAATCAGTGGGTTGAACGGGAGCACAAGGCGAGTTGTGTTTAGGCACTGTGTTCCAGGCGATCAGTTTGGGTGTCAGTTCTCGGCCAGTTTGGATGCCAAATGGAAACCATTACCGATTGCAACATGTTTCATTAAAAGCAGTCTCTCTCCTGTGGGAGGACTGGGAGGGAAGGGGAGGAATGTAGAGCAAAAAGTTACAGAACAATGTGACCACAGGCCCCCAATTTGCAGTTTCCGTAGCAAAATGGTTGAAATTGTGGAATATGATCACTGAAACCAGTAAAAAGTGTGACTTATTCACTAGATTGTTGGCTTTGCTCCTTGATTCAGTCACCATTTAGTAAGATGAACTAACTTACTCTTGTTCACAGTATCCTTTTGAACGCGCAGACAAGTTTAATCGAGGCATCAGAAAACTTGGGCTAACTCCAGAGGGGCAGAGTTACCTCGACCAGTTCAGGCAGCTCATTAGCCAGATCGGTAAGTGACTGAAGATCTTCTAATGCAGTGTAAGCCAATACTATTCCTGTGTTCCTCTTGTGTTTCTAGATACAGATTGTGATTGGCTGATATTGCCGTAAGATGCTCAGTCCCATTGTGCTGATGGAAATAATAATAATAATTCAACTTTATTGTCATTGTACAATGCACAAGTACATGAACAACGAAATGTGATCTTGCAAGCTCCCATGAGTCCAGTACAAATAACATTAACATTAACGTAAATAGCACCGTCCTGGGAGAAGCAAAGCCGCTGCGTCTGTGCGCGCCGCCATTCCATTTCCACCATTCCTCCTGTCCGACAATCTTCAGCCCAACGCCCAGGCCTGCTCACCAGCCGCCCCTCCTGGGGCTCCTTCCGTGACCTTCTGCACCTGGTCTTCCCTGATGGTCACCCCTCCAGGTACTAACCAGGCCTGGCTCTGCTTAGCTTCCAAGCCTTGCCAGTGACCCTGTCCCTAGTCCCAGGAACAGGGCAACCTGTAGTTGAGGTACAGGGGTCTGTACCTCAACTAAGTTCCAGGTTTTGGGCCTTGGTGAAGGGGCTGGTGATGGTCTGTAGGAGATCATGTTGCATTTGAAAACTCCAAGTTTTAAGTGGAAAAGGTTTTGGGGAAGTGGAAGAGAGGGTGGGGAGTGACACTCCTACCACAACCCTGTTTGAGATCAATGGAGCAGGGATTGAGCCGGGGGCCTGTCTGGTGTGTGTGGATCAGTACTACACCTGCTGATTCATTTACCCACAATGATCAGGAGATATTCTAGTTATGAAAGTCTGAAAGATAGTAACTTACTTACTTCAGTCTTAAAATCTAACTAATGTTAGAGGCTGGGGGGTGACCTGATCGAGGCCTTTAAGATTATAAAGGGTTCAGTGGGGTAGATGTAAAGATGATTCTACTTGCTGGCGAGACCAGAACTAGGGGCCATAAATATAAAATAGTCACTGATAAACTCAATCAGGAATTCAGCACCCAGAGAGTGGTGAGAAAGTGGAACTCGCTACCACAGGGAGTGGTTCAGGTGAATAGCATAGATACATTTAAGGGGAGGCTGGATAAACAAATTAGGGAGAAGGGAATAGAAGGACATGGTGAGAGGGTGAGAGGAAGTAGAGTGGGAGGAGGCTCGTGTGGTGCGCAAACACCGGCACAGACCAGTTGGGCGGAATGGCCTGTTTCTGTGCCGTACATTCTGTGTAATGGCCGGTTTCTGTCGTACATTCTGTGTAATGGCCGGTTTCTGTCGTACATTCTGTGTCATGTGTGCCTTGCAGAGGGTTGATTTTGCTTGTTGAACATAATTCATGTGGAAAAATAAACTGGTTGTTTAGTTAACCCAGAAGTGTTTGTGTGTCCTGATGAGAATCCCAGTAATGGAATCTTGTTCCCACGTTACGAGAGAGTACACAATGTTTGTAGAATGGGTGAATGCCTATGTTTTCCTACTTAATGGTTTGCCTTTTAGGGAACGCAATGGGCTATGTTCGGATGATTCGATCTGGTGGCCTGCATTGCTGTAGTAATGCAATAAGGTAACATTTAATTACAGAAGTACATACATCTGTCCAACCTTGGCACAGCCAGCAATGAGCTTATTGTGACTCCATTCTGTTTTAGATTTGTTCCAGACTTGGAGGATATTGTGAACTTTGAGGAGCTTGTGAAAGAAGGAGGACTTTCGGAGGAAACTCAAACAGCTGCCAGGTAACGTTAGCAGGCACGTGCTGCGGTTAAAGTCACAGCTTACCCCGAGAGAGGTACTGTCGAACCAAGTGCATCTCCAACTGAATCATCCGTCTAGTTAGCAGCATCGTGCATCCTCTTTGTTTTCTAATCACATCAGACAGCTGATCTGGACATACAGATCGGAACCATACCATTGCTGTCCGTTTTTTATAATTCCTCATATTAAATTGGTGGTTGCACTGAGATCTTATTTCACCTTTCTGTCTTGTATGTTTTTTAAATGTTAGACAGCTGGACTCTGTCCTTACTGATCTCACTAGAAACTCCGCAGAGGGGACTGAATACTTCAAGTTGCTGCTGGAGGTGTTTTCTCCTGAATTCCGAAGCTCTAAAAATATGCATCTGCGTAACTTCCACATCATTGTGCCACCACTGGTAGGTATATCTGCCTGAATTTGTATTACTCATGCATTTTCTGATATACTAGTCGATGTCCCTGACAATTGCACATGGGGAGTCATGACTGAGTGTAGATTTCAGGTGAAGCAGGATTAGAGGGTGGGGGAATAACTAGAACAGGGTATGTAGACTTATCTCATCCCCATCTACGGTTAGATATTCTGTCCTTGTTTCTACATAGCACTTCGATTTTATATTATTTATAGTTAAATAGCCAGCAGAGGAGTCGGTTGGTGCGTAAGTTCTTGTGAACTTTAAGCAGTACAAAGGGGCTTGGAGATGTGAAACTGAGGTGTCACCGCCACCACTGGCAGGAGCGTGTAATTGCAGCGTGACACGTTTACATAGTCAGTTACCATCATAAATGTGGCCATAAGAATTTCTCATGGGAATAGCTGACAGGAAGTGTATGCAGACAGAAGATGTTTACAGATAAATTGTAGTCAGTTTAATGGTATTGCACTTCTTTGGGTCATTTTTAGATTTAACTGTAAAGCCATAGCCACGTTATAACACGAGGACAGGAGTAGGCCATACGGCCCTTCGAGCCTACTCCACCATTCAGTAAGACCATGGCTGATCTTTGATCTCAACTCCACTTTCCCGCCCGTTCCCCCACATCCCTCGATTTCCCCGAGAGTCCAATAATCTATCAATCTCAGCCTTGAATATACTCAACGACTCGGCATCCACAGCCCTCTGGGGCAGAGAATTCCAAAGATTCACAACCCTCTGAGTGAAGAAATTCCTCCTCATCTCAGTCTTAAATGGCCGACCCCTTATCCTGAGACTGTGACCCCTGGTTCTCTCCAACCAGGGGAAACAACCCCAGAGCATCTACCCTGTCAATCCCCCTCAGAATCTTATGTTTCAATGAGATCACCTCTTATCCTTCTAAACTCCAGCAAGTATAGGCTCAATCTACTCGATCTCTCCTCATAGGACAGCCCTCTCACCCCAGGGATCAATCTAGTGAACCTTCGTTGCACCGCCTCCAAGGCAAGTATATCCTTCCTTAGATAAGGAGATCAAAACTGTGCCCAGTACTCCAGGTGTGGTCTCACCAAGGTCCTGTACAATTGTAGCAAGACTTCCTCACTCTTATACTCCAACCCCCTTGCAATAAAGTCAACATGCCATTTGCCATCCTAATTGCTTGCTGTACCTGCATGCTAACTCTGTGTTTCCTGTACGAGGACACCTAAATCTTTCTGAACACCAACATTTACTAGTTTCTCACCATTTGAAAAATATTCTGTGTTTCTATTCTTCCTACCAAAGTGACTGACCTCACATTTCCCCACATTATACTCCATCTGCCACCTTATTGCCCACTCACTTAACCTGTCTACATCCCTTTGCAGGCTCTGTGTCCTCCTCAGTTTACTTTCCCACCTAGCTTTGTGTCATCAGCAAACTTGGATACAGTACACTCGGTCCCTTCATCTAAGTCAGTAATATAGATTGTAAACAGCTGAGGCCCCAGCACTGATCCTTGTGGCACCCCACTAGTTACAGCCTGCCAACCGGAAAATGACCTGTTTATCCCGACTCTCTGTTCTCTGTCCGTTAACCAATCCTCTATCCATGCTGCTATATTACCCCCAACCCCATGAGCCCTTCTCTTGCGTAGCAGCCTTTTATGTGGCACCTTATCGAATGCCTTTTGGAAATCCAAATATACTACATCCACTGGTTCCCCTTTATCCACCCTGCTAGTTACATCCTCAGAAAATGCTAGTAAATTTGTTAAACACTTTTTTCCCTTTCATAAAACCATGGTGACTGTCTAATCATATTCTGATTTTCTAAGTGCCCTGTTACCACTTCCTTAATAATGGATTCCAGCATTTTCCTGATGAAAATTGATAGAGGAGGTATTATAAAGTACTTAAAGTAGATAAGACACCAGGACCAGATGGGATGCATCCTAGAATGCTGAGGGAGGTATGGGTGGAAATTGCAGAGGTACTGGCCATAATCTTCTAATCCTCCTTAGATACGGGGGTAGTGCCAGAGGACTGGAGAATTGCAAATGTTACACCATTGTTCACAAAAGGGTGCAAGGATAAACCCAGCAACTACAGGCCAGTCAGTTTAACCTCAGTAGTGGGGAAGCTTTTAGAAACTATAATCCGGGACAAAATTAACAGTCACTTGGACAAGTGTGGATTAATTAAGGAAAGCCAGCACGGATTTGTCAAAGGCAAATCATGTTTAACCAACTTGATCGAGGTTTTGATGAGGGCAATGCAGTTGATCTGGTGTACATGGATTTCCAAAAGGCGTTCGACAAAGTGCCACACAATCGGCTTGCCAGCAAAGTTGAAGCCCATGGAATAAAAGGGGACAGTGGCAGCATGGATAGGGAATTGGCTAAGTGACAGGAAACAGAGAGTAGTGGTGAATGATTGTTTTTCGGACTGGAGGAAGGTACACAGTGGTGTTCCCCAGGGGTCGGTACCAGGACCACTGCTTGTCTTGATTTATATTAATGACTTGGATGTGGGTGTACAGGGCACAATGTCAAAATTTACAGATGGCACAAAACTTGGAAGTATAGTGAACAGTGAGGAGGAGAGTGATAGACTTCAAGAGGACACAGACAGGCTGGTGGAATGGGCGGACACATGGGAGATGAAATTTAATGTAGAAAAGAGAGAAGTGATACATTTTGGTAGGAAGGATGAGGAGAGGCAATATAAACTAAAGGGTACAATCCTAAAGGGGGTGCATGAACAGCGAGATCTGGGGGTAAATGTGCACAAGTCATTGAATGTGGCAGGGCAGGTTGAGAAAGCAGTTAAAAAAGCATATGGGATCTTGGGCTTCATAAATAGAGGCATAAAGTACAAAAGCAACCTGTATAAAACACTGGTTCGGCCTTAACTGGAGTATTGTGTCCAATTCTGGGCACCGCACTTTAGGAAGGATGTGAAGGCCTTAGAGAGGGTGCAGAAAAGATTTACAAGAATGGTTCCAGGGATGAGGGACTTCCGTTACGTGGATAGACTGGAGAAGCTGGGGTTGTTCTCCTTGGAGCAGAGAAGGTTGAGAGGAGATTTGATGGAGGTGTTCAAAATCATGGGTCGAGACAGAGTAGATAGAGAGAAACTGTTCCCATTGACAGAAGGGTTGAGAACCAGAGGACACAGATTTAAGGTGATTGGCAGAAGAACCAAAGGCGACATGAGGAAAAACTTTTTTATGCAGCGAGTGGTGAGGATCTGGAATGCACTGCCTGAAAGGGTGGTGGAGGCAGACTCGATCGTGGCTTTCACAAGGGAATTGGATAAGTACCTGAAGGAAATGTTTTTTTCAGGGCTATGGGGAAAGGGCGGGGTAGTGGGATTAACTGAAGTGCTCTTGCAGAGAGCCGGCACGGCTGGATGGACTGAATGACCACCTCCTGTGCTGTAACCATTGTATGATTCTATGATGTCAGGCTAAGTGGCCTGTAGTTCCCTGTTTTCTCTCTCCCTCCTTTCTTGAATAGCAGGGTTACATTTGCTACCTTTGTACTTTGTTATACTTTGTATTCTTGTTGGCGATACATTAAGCCTGTAACAGTTCATTAATTTCAATTGTCTTTTTCACACATTATTGATAGTTGTCGCTGGTTCTTTGCAGACATTGAACTTCGTTGACCACTCAATAAGCTGTAAGGAGAAGCTGAATAAGAAGAATAAAGTTGGAGCTGCCTTTACCGATGATGGGTTTGCAATGGGTTAGTCAAAATACATCCGTGTGATTTTTCCTGAAGCAATGACACATTCCTGTCCTAAATGCTGAAAGATTGAGTCAGTGGTTAACAAAAAGTATCGTCAACAATTCGGAGGTCAGGAGCTCGGTCTGAAGCCTGCCACCTGTTTATGTGCATTCTAGTGCCTTGCACATCATGGCAGATAGGAGCTAAACTGGTGGAAAGAGGGAAAATTCAACTCCCATTTGTCTCTAAACATGGGAAATTTAGAGCTTTCTAAATAAAATGCCACCTTGGTGTTTATTGCAAACTGAGTCCAGAGCTCCACTGTTAGTGATTCATCAAACGAGATGATGAATGGGACTTGCCTTGGCGCAGGATCCTTCAATACATGAAAAATCAAACTCAAAACGTGGGGGGAAAAGATTAACGCTTGTGCAGTGTTGATTTTTTTTTAATCCACTTGCAAAAAGGAAGCAAATCCAAAGTGAGTCTCCCTTTACGCCTGAGCCAGTTTCTCAGATATAAGCGGTTTGAGGGGGACTGAACTCCTCAGATTTCCAGTATTTCTTGCCCTGATTTCCAATGCACTCATTAAGTGTCTAATGTTTTGAAATCGATAATCCAACCTAATTTGCTTGTACACTACATTGCGGTTCTGCCCCATTGTGCGTGTGTTACTGATGGTTCTGTTCTGTCCCATTGTGTGTGCGTGTGTTACTGATGGTTCTGTTCTGTCCCATTGTGTGTGCGTGTGTTACTGATGGTTCTGTTCTGTCCCATTGTGTGTGCGTGTGTTACTGATGGTTCTGTTCTGTCCCATTGTGTGTGCGTGTGTTACTGATGGTTCTGTTCTGTCCCATTGTGTGTGCGTGTGTTACTGATGGTTCTGTTCTGTCCCATTGTGTGTGCGTGTGTTACTGATGGTTGGTTCTTCAATTATTGCAGGTGTTGCCTACATTCTTAAACTGTTGGATCAGTATCAGGAATTTGACTCGTTACACTGGTTTCAGTCGGTGAGAGAGAAATATGTGAAGGAAAAGAATGCAGTTGTCAAACAGCAAAATGTTCAATCAACTAATCAAGATGAAAAGCTCATGCAAACGATGAATCTAACCCAGAAAAGGTTGGACATCTATTTACAGGTACAGTACTACTTGCTGTTCAAGGAAATAGTCCGATGCTCTGTCCTGTCGCCTCACTCCGACAGGACTGCAGCAGCAACTCTGAGGCAAAAATGAAAGTCCAGACTTGATTTGACTAATGCAAACACAGGATAAAGTGCGTGTTTGTGGCGAGTATATACATAGAAACATAGAAGGTAGGAGTAGGCCATTCGGCCCCTCAAGCCTGCTTCGCCATTAAATGAGATCATGGCTGATCATCCAAACTCAGTACCCTGTCCCTGCCGTCTCCCCATATCCCTTTAGCCTTAAGAAATATATCTAACTCCTTCTTGAATATATTTAATGAATTGGCCTCAACTGCCTTCTGTGGTAGAGAATTCCACAGGTTCACCACTCTCTGGGTGAAGAAATTCCTCCTCATCTCTGTCCTAAATGGCTTACCCCTTATCCTTAGACTGTGACCCCTGGTTCTGGACTCCCCGACCATCGGGAACATCCTTCCTGCATCTAGTCTGTCTAGTCCTGTCAGAATTTTATAAGTTTCAATGAGATCCCCTCTCATTCTTCTAAACAAGGACACCCAGGTCTCGTTGCACTT
The DNA here is from genome assembly GCF_052327205.1 of Somniosus microcephalus. Lineage (NCBI taxonomy): Eukaryota > Metazoa > Chordata > Chondrichthyes > Squaliformes > Somniosidae > Somniosus > Somniosus microcephalus. The sequence goes on along the minus strand of NC_141003.1, from coordinate 3,901,435 downwards.
CCCCTTCTCCCAATCTATTGCCGTTCAGATAATAATCTGCCTTCCTGTTTTTGCCATCAAAGTGGATAACCTTGCATTTATCCACATTGGGCAGATGCATGGCAGATGCAGCATAATCACCCAACCTGTCCAAATCATACTGGAGTTTCTCGGCATCCTCCTCACAGCGCACACGCCCACCCAGCTTTGTGTTGTCTGCAAACTTGGAGATATTACATCTAGTTCCCTCAGATGTGAATTTTATAATTAAGGTATTAGGTGTCAAATAAAACTATACACCTGGAATGTTTACATCCGAAAACACAACCAAAATGTTTTTGTGAATGCGGCCACAATAATTTGCGAACAATGTAGCCGACCAACCCCCCCGCCGGTTGAAGGGCCCCGCCCCCCCCTTGCCGGTTGAAGGGCCCCGCCGGTTGAAGGGCCCCGCCGGTTGAAGGGCCCCGCCCCCCCTGCCGGTTGAAGGGCCCCGCCCCCCCCCGCCGGTTGAAGGGCCCCGCCGGTTGAAGGGCCCCGCCCCCCCCGCCGGTTGAAGGGCCCCGCCCCCCCCCGCCGGTTGAAGGGCCCCGCCCCCCCCCGCCGGTTGAAGGGCCCCGCCCCCCCCCCGCCGGTTGAAGGGCCCCGCCCCCCCGCCGGTTGAAGGGCCCCGCCCCCCCCGCCGGTTGAAGGGCCCCGCCCCCCCGCCGGTTGAAGGGCCCCCCCCCCCCGCCGGTTGAAGGGCCCCGCCGGTTGAAGGGCCCCGCCCCCCCGCTGGTTGAAGGGCCCCGCCTCCCCCCCCCCCCCCCCCCCCCCGCTGGTTGAAGGGCCCCGCCCCCCCCGCCGGTTGAAGGGCCCCACCCCTCCCCCGCCGGTTGAAGGGCCCCACCCCTCCCCCGCCGGTTGAAGGGCCCCGTTCTCCCCCGCCGCTCTGCGGGCCACACGCTACCAGTTAGAATTAGTACAAAGAGAAAAATAAACATTTATCGAATATTGTGCACAGCAAGACTTACAAACAGCAAATGAATGAATGGACAGTCAGTCTGCTAGTTGTGAGTGGAATATTGGCCAGGGTGTTGGGAGAACTCCCTGCTCTTCAAACAGTGCCATGGGATCCTTTACATGCACCTGGACAAGCAGTCTGGGCCCCGGTTTAACATCTCATCCGAAAGACCGCACCTGTGACAATTTAGCACTCCCTCAGTAGTGCACTGAAATACCGGCCTGGATTATGTGCATGTGCGTAGCAATCTTCCTGTCATTTTTTTTGGCCATGCCAAAATTTGAATTCCCGTGTGCGGCTTTTTCTAAATTAAAAGCCGGCTCACCAGCGGCACGGCCGCGTAGCTTAAAGGGAACATTGGCGTGTGGAGAGTGAACTGGAGCGCTCAATCTGAATCAGGCAAGAGTGCTACCAACTGAGCCAAACTTAGCGCAGTAGCAGAACAGGCAGGGCTGCTAAAACTGGTTCATGGGCTGATAACCTGAGTAATAAGCTGCTAAATGCAGTTACATGAATTTGGAATTCTAACTCTGCTGTCTACTTACCACATTTCATCAGCTTCTCTGTTTATATCTAATGGGAACAATCCGTTTACTTGTACCTTTATAAACACTTCTCAAAGACACGGGCTCCAAAAACCCTGAATATTTATGATACTTTTATTGCAGGAGGCGCCATTAATCGTTGCTCTGTGGGTGAGGAAAGTATGACTGCTCAATAGGAAGAGTTTTATTAAGAATTAGATACAGTTGGAAGAAAACCTGTTCATGGATCCAACTTACTGTTATGTAGCTCTTCTCGAACCTCTAACTTAAGACAACACATCGGCCTAACTAGTTAATGGGACAGGAAAAAGTCTTGTGGCACATATAATGTTGACTCGTTAACTGGGTGGAAGTCTTGCTGGTTTGTATAATGGTGATTGTACCAGTTTCTTTGTCTTCAGGAGTTTGAGTTGCTGTATTTCTCACTGAGCAGTGCCAGGATTTTCTTCCGAGGAGATCAGACTGCAGCCGAAGAAAGCCAGGAGAGAAGGGAAGGCAAGTGTTCAGTATTGAAGTATTTGTGGATAATGACCCATCGAAGCCCAGTTGTAGATTGGGCTGTGGGTGGTATGACTGGTACAGCAGTGCAGTGTAATACAGAGAGTGAAAGCCAAGCCATTGCATTATCACAGCAGGAAGGAATGTTGTCTGTGATATTTTCTTTTAAACTACTAAGTTACCAATGCAATTAAAAAATAAAATATCGGAACCTGAGCATTGTGATAAATGCTGCAAAAAATGATCACCACCACCTCGCCTGAGGTCTGGAAATCAGCATCTTATTTTTGACACTCGCACAAGTGCAAGTAACTTTCTACACTGGTCACTGTTCCCCATACCCGCCTCCCCCCAAACATGGGTCACTTCAGTAGAGACTCCAGGGGGAATGTTGTGTGCAGTAGTTATTTAATATACAGGTAATTATTTTTTATAGTTAATCCCTCCAATCCATAAACTTAAAGCTGTCCAAAACTCAGCTGCCCGTGTCCTAACTCGCACCAAGTTCTGTTCACCCATCACCCCTGTGCTCGCTGACCTACATTGGCTCCCAGTTAAGCAACGCCTCGATTTCAAAATTCTTAACCTTGTTTTTAAATCCCTCCATGGCCTCGCCCCTTTCGCTGTAATCTCCTTCAGCCCCACAACCCCCCCGAGATATCTGCGCTCCTCTAATTCTGCCCTCTTGCGCACCCTCGATTAATCACTCCACCATCGGTGGCCGTGCCTTCTGTTGCCGAGGCCCTAAGCTCTGGAATTCCCTGTCTAAACCTCGCTACCTCTCTCTCCTCCTTTAAGACACTCCTTAAAACCTACTTCTTTGACCAAGCTTTTGGTCACCTGCCCTAATATCTCATGTGGCTGTTAAAATGTTGTTTTATAATCGCTCCTGTGAAGCACCCTGGGACGTTTTACTACGTTAAAGGCGCTATATAAATACAAGTTGTTGTTGAAAGTGTAACTATTTTCCTCAAACACTTTTCCAGTCTCTTGTGCTTGCCTGAGGCCGATGTTCCGATTGTTAACATGAGGCGCAGCCTTGGGCACTGTAAAGAAACATCTCATAACTTGCAGGGTGCAGTCTGTTCAAACGGCACAGACTATTTATTTTCTAGTACGTGGGGGTCAAGTTATTTTAATGTCACATGGTCAGAATATTGGTTGAAATGATTGAGGTTTTTTCTGATGGTAACATTTCTCTTTCTCCAGATGAAGCAGCCAAATCGAGCAATGACGACTCGTTAAACAATCCGTCGTCGGACTCCAGTATGAAATGATGTCATGGTGCCACATTCAAAGAAAACCCATTAGCACCTGGCTGTAAATTTCTCTCTGCTCCTTTTTTTATTCCCTTTCTCACGTATTTGTCTCGCACTGTTTGCTTTTTGGCAGTTTGTGTAACTATACTTTCACGTGGCTTGTTTTTTGTGCTTGGAACTTTGACTGGACAGTGTTGGACTCAGTCACACAACTTGAATCTGCTCACTAGTGTCTGGCCGTAGTTTCTGGTGCCTGTTTTATATCGTCTGAAGAGCTCCATTTAGGGTGGGGAAGAGAAGCCGGCAGATCCCGTGTTACATTCACAAAACCCACCACCTGTCACTGGTCCTTTTCCTTTTGGCAAGTCTAATCCATTCGGTCTGAGTTGAGCTTTGTCTTGTTGTGCAACAGAACATTAGGGTTGAAGTTTAATTGAATGGAATTGTGCTCATGCAGTGAAATAGTGGAATATCAAAGCTCTAATTGTCATTGCTTTGACGAGGAGTGTGCCTTGCAGAACGAAGCTAATGCACCAAATTATAACATGATCTTAGGACAGTGTCTCAAAAATAGAACAATTGTAATTCCTGCAGGCATTAATTCAATTGGAGAACAATCCATCGGGTGGGGGGGGGGGGGGGGGCGCGACAGGGTGATTGTAAAGCCTTCAGTATTTAAAGCCTTGTTTTTATATTAATTTCTGGTTGTAGATTGTGCTGTGCTTCAGTCTTGACCTCACAGGCATCTCATCAGTTTGCTTCAAGCTGGGTCACTCTCGTGATGCAACAGCTCCCCCACTTCAATACAGGAGGGAGATCCTTCCTGTACGTGGACCGAATTCTACCAAACAATAACACGTGCAAATTTACATATTAGAATTATCTAAAATCTGCTAAAAGGAATTCTCATTTGAATAAATCATAGCTCATTTAAGCACAGAGGTGTTTGCTAAGTATCTGACTCTTAATAAGTTGCACTTAAGTATTTGACGACAACCTGCTGTATTTAGCTTTTTAATTGCAAGCCACCTGGTATAAAATGTAACTTTGTGATGTTTGCCAGTTAATAAGCACTAAGTTTGTAATACTCAGGAATATTGGACCAAACAAAAGTTTGTTCAGTTTCAAACATGTTTTGCTTATTTCAAAATAATTAAAGAGCATCAAAATGTGAAACTGTAATTTTAAACTTGTGAATCTTTCAGCCATACATCTACCTTTCTGTGTCCCTTTACTATATATTCAATGTAATTTATTATCCTGGTATAAAAGCAAGTGGCATCTTCAGGTTGTGTGTGTCCTATGAGAAGACTAGACCTACAGCTAATTGCAACTGGGCAATCTGGAAGTGCTTTAACAGACTTAGGACCGGTGTAGGTTGCTCAAAGGTGTCACTAAGCAAATGGGGATATTCAACCAGCCTGACAACTTGTGAATGTGGAACTGAGGCAGAGACTATGCAACATCTCCTGCAATGCCCATCGTTAGAGGAACCCTGCACTGTTGCAGAGCTTGCCGAAATCAACAACAAGGCGCAAAAATGTGTCCAGTTCTGGCTGGGTTATGTATAGACTGTCCGTGGACACGATAAGAAGTCGTCCCTAGAATTTAGAAAAAGTGATCTAATTGAACCATATAAAATTCTTACAGGGCTTGACAGGGTAAGTGGCTGGAGAGTCTAGAATGAGGGTTATAGTCTCAGGATAAGAGGGTGGTTATTTAAGACTGAGATGAGCAGAAATTTCTTCAAAGGGCTGTGAATCGTTGAGCATACCCTCTGCCCTCGGGTCGAGAATATTCAAGGCAGAGATTTTTGGGGCACTCAGGGAATCGAGGGATATGGAGGGAAAGTGGAGTCGAGGTCGATGATCAGCCATGATCTTATTGAATGCTCCTATTTCATGTATGTGTACACTTAGGCACTACAAATCCCCTCATACCTCAGATTTTGATATCTAACTTCATGGGCATATGTGCTCCTGCCAGTTCAACTATTGTATTGTTGACGATAAGTTCTGGTCAATGTTCCATCTAAATTTTTTTGCTGCGCAGCCACTCACATGCACAGTATCTCTTCCAGTGGCAGCGCTGGCCCTCACCGCCACTCATGCACAGTATCTCTTCCAGTGGCAGCGCTGGCCCTCACCGCCACTCATGCACAGTATCTCTTCCAGTGGCAGCGCTGGCCCTCACCGCCACTCATGCACAGTATCTCTTCCAGCAGCAGCGCGGCCCCTCACCGCCACTCATGCACAGTATCCCTTCCAGTGGCAGCGCGGCCCCTCATGCACAGTATCTCTTCCAGCGGCAGCGCTGGCCCCTCATGCACAGTATCTCTTCCAGCGGCAGCGCGGGCCCTCACCATCGCTCACATGCACAGTATCTCTTCCAGCGGCAGGGCTGGCCCTCACCGCCACTTATGCACAGTATCTCTTCCAGCAGCAGCGCGGCCCCTCATGCACAGTATCTCTTCCAGCGGCAGCGCTGGCCCCTCATGCACAGTATCTCTTCCAGCGGCAGCGCGGGCCCTCACCATCGCTCACATGCACAGTATCTCTTCCAGCGGCAGGGCTGGCCCTCACCGCCACTTATGCACAGTATCTCTTCCAGCGGCAGCCCTCACGGCCACGCACCTTAGTTCTGGTCTATTCACCTTTACCAGGTTAAAAAAATCTAGAAACGAGATTGCTTTAATATAGTTACAGAATACTGATAATGTTTAAAAGTAACAATTTAAGGGCCATGGGTTCATTGCAAGAAAGTGTTTAATATTTATCATCCACAAGCAGCAAAATAACCAGAATATGTCAAAGTTCTCCCTTAATTTATAAAATGTGCAGCAGCGTGGGTCCCTTCAGCCTATCAAATGACCAAGCAGATTTATAAAACTAAAAACTACACAGCTTTATTTGGTAACCCTTCATACTACTGGTACCATCACTTGTAAATAGAACACATTGCATGTCTGTACCTCTGATTATCTACTGCAGCTTCAAGGTTAACCGTCAAATCAAGAACTAAAAATTCCAGTTACAATCTTTAATTCCATTTACTTTCAGTTTTAGTGTCAGTTGGGGGTTAAAGCCTTTGCTGTCTCTTCAGTTCGATTTTATTTGTTGGGGGATTTTCAAATCACCTGAGGAAGGATACCATGTCCATAATGAAAATATGCAAAGTTCTCAGATGGAGTAACCCAGAGGATGTAATGAACTAAACCAGGTAACAAATAGTCAAAGACATTCTGTTGCCTTCCCAGGTTTGGGGAAAATCAAATCTCATCCGCTGGACAGAAAAGAGGGAGTGAGTGACGCGGGAGACTTTACACATTTTATTTTCCTCTCCTGTCCTTGGTGGATCGAAAATGAACCTAACTGGAGCATAGTAATTCTCCCAATCACTGGCGTGCATGCAATAGAACCTCCAAAGCAGGTAGTAATGCTCATTAAATCTTTTTATATATTGCGAGCAGGATTGATGAAACTTGAGCAGGCTGTTCCTACCATTGCAATAGCAGCTTAATGTATGTGTAGATGTGTTTTAATGGAAAGAACAAACTTTCACCTTTCATGACCTCCAGCTATCCTAAAGTGATTTACAGCCAGTGATGTACTTTTGAAGTGTAGTCACTGTTGTAATGTAGGAAACATAGCAAGATTCCACAAATAGCAATGAGGTAAATAACCAAATGATTTGCTTTTCATGATGGTTAAATATTGGTCAGGCCTAATGTTCCCTTTAGGCTGCGCAGCGCTCTGTAGGTACAAGTAAGATGTGGTATTAGAGGGATGGCGCAGACAGAGAAATAGATGTATTTAGGATTGGGGGGGGGTGCGGGTCATGGGTTAGTTTCCTTCCATCTTGTGATAGTTGAGCATAAGTTGGGATGGAATGTCAATGCTTTGTTTAAGGACCAGTGCTGGCTAGTGAGGTCAGGTCCCTTTCATTCTGCTCTACTACCAAGAAACTTGCATGCATGTGAATGTAACTTTGCTGGAGCACGACCTGCTGGTTAAGGATGGTAATTTTCCCTGCCAGTGGGATTTTGATCCTGTCGTTCCAAAACAAGGCTCGTTGGTAAGCAATCTGGGATCAATCCAAAAAGGGCTCTCTCTGAATGATTTAGTTACAAGGGACTAGAGTCTGGTTAGTGATGGGGAAACTGGGCATTACATCCAACAGATTACACATTTTCTATAGTTGAATGAATAGTGATTAAGGAAACAGTGACAGAGAAGGTACGGTTATCTACAGCCTGCTATTGTGTTCGGTCTTTTCTCCCAAAGCCCTTACTGGAGCAGCCTTTACACTTCATTCTAACTCGTTATTTACCCTGGGACATCTCTGCATTTGTATAAACATTTAGAGGAAAGGAGGTTAACAGATTATTGATGCTTGTTGAACAAGGGTGAAAAACACAAGAGCATCTCGAGCACGTTGTGGGCGGCACCAAGTCCGTATTTTCCCATTATTGTCTGGAGTTAGCAAAATGATGGACACAGTGAAGGGGGGGTGGGTGGAGCCTTGAGGTTCTGTGTTACGGCAATGGGAAGAAATGATAGACGTGAGAATAACTTTCTACGGCCGAGAGGACTTGTCAGCGTTTAAAATTCAGTAACATGTTTAACAAGTGACATGCATGTGGTAATCCTGTAATGTGTGTGACTGTAGCGTGAACAGGTTGATACTACAGGGGCAGTATTCTAGCTTGATCATGAACATGCTTCCCCCACACACAACTTTACACCAAGGTGAAGTGCACATTTGCTACTCGTATGTCAATATTTAAAGGCATAACTCAGCTACTACACCAACAGCCCTGACCATATTTGCCTGTTTATAACCTGTGCAGTACATCATCTTATTTTCCTACATTGCAACAGTGGCTGTAAAGCACTGAGGTTGTGAAAGGCACTATATCAATGTAAATCTTTTTTCCTTTATTGAAAAACAGGATTCCTCAAAGCTTTGTTTTATGAAGCTTTTAAAATTATAGGCACTTTAATCGGTTTAGTGAGAGTCAGTTTAAAATGAAGTTATTGATAAATCAGTTCCAGAATAATTGATGCCTTTTTGCTTATAAATGTCATTGTGTAAACCAGCCCAAATTACAAGTACAACAATAAACACTGATTCTTCATTCCCTGATGGAGGTATAGCCTTCATCTTACACACAATTCACCGAGAGCTTCATTGGTCTAAAGTTAAAGAAAAAAATACATTTACACAATGTAAAGACTGATCTGGAAATGAAAGAAATCGTTAGAGATTACAGGCATTTTTTGCTGCGACTGCTCAAGACTCTGATACAGCAGATTCTACGCTTCTGATTCTAAACCTTCTTCAGCTTCGTCTTTGTCTGTCTGTTGACTGAGTAAAAGGAACTTTCCGTCAGCACTGAGCTTTGTCGACTTCATGAGCATCGCTAAAGCTTCCGGGTCCTGAAACATACAGAATTGGTTGGTTTTAAAACATTGAATACACTTTTTCCTTCAAATACACTGTCGCCCTGTTTGGTCCGAACTCGGCAAATTACAGCTTTGCAGCTGCACTGAGGGTGTAGGGCGGTTCAGTCACCAGTTACTGCAGGGCGCTCGTCTGTGGGCGACAATTCAAGCTGCACTGAGGGTGTAGGGCAGTTCAGTCACCAGTTACTGCAGGGCGCTCGTCTGTGGGCGACAATTCAAGCTGCACTGAGGGTGTAGGGCGGTTCAGTCACCAGTTACTGCAGGGCGCTCGTCTGGGCGACAATTCAAGCTGCACTGACTGTTCAGCCTGGGGACAAATTTCTCTGGCTAATCTTTGCACACAAGCTGGATCACCAGCTTATATCATACTGAACTCCACCAGCTGCGAGCTGTTTATTTCAACAACAACTTTCATTTATAGAGTACCTTTAACATAGTAAAACGTACCAAGGCACTTCACAGCAGTGTATTCAGACAAAAACTGACACTGAGCCAAAGGAGGCGACATTAGGACAAGCAATGGTCACGGACGTAGGTTTTAAGAAGTGTCTTAAAAGGAGGGAGAGGTTTGAGGAAGGAAATGCAGGGACTAAGCAGCTGAAGGCATATCTGTCAATGGTGGAACAAAGGAAGTAGAGGATGTACAAGAGGCCAGAATTGGAGGAGTGCAGAGATCTTGGAGGGGTGTAGGGCTGGAGGAGGTTCGAGATAGGGAGGGGCACGGCCAAGGAGAGATTTGAACATGAGAATTTTAAAACGAAGATGTTGCCGGACCGGGAGCCAATGTAGGTCAGCTAGCGCAGGGGTTATGGGTGAATGGAACTTGGTGCGAGTTAGGACATGGGCAGCGGAACTTGGTGCGAGTTAGGACATGGGCAGCGGAACTTGGTGCGAGTTAGGACATGGGCAGCGGAACTTGGTGCGAGTTAGGACATGGGCAGCGGAACTTGGTGCGAGTTAGGACATGGGCAGCGGAACTTGGTGCGAGTTAGGACATGGGCAGCGGAACTTGGTGCGAGTTAGGACATGGGCAGCGGAACTTGGTGCGAGTTAGGACATGGGCAGCGGAACTTGGTGCGAGTTAGGACATGGGCAGCGGAACTTGGTGCGAGTTAGGACATGGGCAGCGGAACTTGGTGCGAGTTAGGACATGGGCAGCGGAACTTGGCATGAGCTCAAATTTATAGCGGGTGGAAAATGGGAGCCCGGCCAGGAGAGTATTGGAAGAGTCAGGTCGAGGTAACAAAGGCATGGATGAGGGTTTTAGCAGCAGATGAGCTGAGGCAGGGGCAGAGATGGGCGATGTTATGGAGCTGGAAGTAAGCGGGCTTGGTGATGGAGAGAATATGGGCTCAACTCAGGGTCAAATAGGACGTCAAGGTTGCGTAGCATCTGGCTCAGCCTCAGACAGTGGCCAGGGTGAGGGATGGAGTCAGTGGCTAGGGAACAGAGTTTGTGGTGGGGCCGAAGGCAATGGCTTCGGTCTTCCCAATATTTAACTGGAGGAAGTTTCTGCTCATCCAAGACTGGATGTCGGACACGCAGTCAAACACAAAGGCAGTGGCGGGGTAGAGAGAGGTGGTGCTAAGATAGAGCTATATCTTATAGGTGGAACCTGATGCTGTGTTTTCGGATGATGTCGCTGAGGGGCAGGGCAGTAGGTAGATGAGAAATAGGAGGGGGCCGAGAGTAGATACTTGGGGGACTCCAGAGGTAATGGTGGGGGAGCGGGAAGAGAAGCCATTGCAGGTTACTACTGGAAAGATAGGAATTTCTGTCATTGGAAATTAGTGTTTGAGGTGGGTCATTATCTTAAAACGAACATGTGGCTGAACAGGAACTTCAGGCGGCAGTGGACACCTCGAAACGAGGGGATATTCTAGTGAATTGAAGTATGGATGAGGATTCTGCGAATTGTGCGTAAGATTTAAAATGTACTTTAGATGGGAGAAGCTGGCTGTGATTGGTACTGACACTGTTCGTGTATGGCATCCAAATGGGAAAAAATATCAACAGCTGTCACCTTGAACTAAAAAAAGAGGGCAGGAACAGAGAGAGTGTAAAAGGTCCTGTGAAAGTAGCCATTAGGACACACTTAATCAACACGGGATCAGTGAGAGAGGGGGTCATTTAAACAGCGTGGAATCAGCAAGAGGGGCATTTAAACAGCGTGGAATCAGCGAGAAAGAGGGTCATTTAAACAGCGTGGAATCAGCGAGAAAGAGGGGCATTTAAACAGCGTGGAATCAGCGAGAAAGAGGGGCATTTAAACAGCGTGGAATCAGCGAGAAAGAGGGGCATTTAAACAGCGTGCAATCAGCGAGAGAGGGGCATTTAAACAGGGTGAAATCAGCAGCAGTAAAATAAATGCAGAGAAAAATCTGAAAATGTTGTCAGAGCAGATGGAGGTACGTTGGAACCCGAGGAATTACATCTAAGTGTTTGATTTATTATATAATTAAACTATAAACCAATCTATTGACTTTAAATAATGATATAATAACTTTACTAATGGGTTTGAAATCAAGCTAAATCCATCTAGTACAATCTAGATCTCAAGTGATTCTATTGCTCTAAAAATAAATTACTGCCAACAATAAATAAATAAAGATCAGAAATGTCAGCACAGGTAGTGTATCAGGACTGCAGTACGTGGAAGTTTGTGGACAGCGAGACTGTCCCAGATTGCCACTTTAAAAAAAAATTCATTCATGGGATGTAGTCGTCGCTGGCAAGGCCAGCATTCATTGTCCATCCCTAGTTGCCCTCGAGAAGGTGGTGGTGAGCCGCCTTCTTGAACCGCTGCAGTTCGTGTGGTGAAGGTGCTCCCACAGTGCTGTAAGGGAGGGAGTTCCAGGATTTTTACCCAGTGACGATGAAGGAACGGCGATATATTTCCAAGTCAGGATGGTGTGTGACTTGGAGGTGGTGGTGTTCCCATGCGCCTGCTGCCCTTGTCCAGCTAGGTGATAAGAGGTTGCGGGTTTGGGAGGTGCTGTCAAAGAAGCCTTAGTGAGTTGCTGCAGTGCATCTTGTAGATGGTACACACTGCAGCCATGGTACGCCGGTGGTGGAGGGAGTGAATGTTTAAGGTGGTGGATGGGGTGCCAATCAAGGGGGCTGCTTTGTCTTGGATGATGCCGAGCTTCTTGAGTGTTGTTGGAGCTGCACTCATCCAGGCAAGTGGAGAGTATTCCATCACACTCCTTACTTGTGCGTTGTAGATGGCGGAAAAGCTTTGGGGAGTCAGGAGGTGAGACACTCGCCGCAGAATACCCAGCCTCTGGTCAATGGTGACCCCAGGATATTGATGTTGGGGGATTCGGCGATGGTAATGCCGTTGAATGTCAAGGGGAGGTGGTTAGACTCTCGCTTGTTGGAGATAGTCATTGCCTGGCACTTGTGTGGCGCGAATGTTACCTGCTACTTATCAGCTCAAGCCTGAATGTTGTCCAGGTCTTGTTGATTGCGGGCATGGACTGCTTCATTATCTGAGGAGTTGTGAATGGTACTGAACACTGTGCAGCCATCAGCGAACATCCCCACTTCTGACCTTATGATGGAGGGCAGGTCATTGATGAAGCAGCTGAAGATGGTTGATCCTAGGACACTGCTCTGAGGAACTCCTGCAGCAATGTCCTGGGTCTGTGATGACTGACCTCCAACCAGCACAACCTGTGCCTTGAGCTCCTACGGCTCAGAGTCATTGAGCTGGAGTGCGTGTTTGCGCCATGGGGACACATAAGGGAGGTGGAGGAATTTCTGGGTCATTTACTCCAGGGGTAGTAGACTGACCACCTAATAATGGAAGGGAAGTGGAGGAAGAAATATGGAGGCAAATTTATGAAATGAGTAAAAGAAGTAGAATAATCAAGGGAGATTTCAACTAGCCCCAAATAAACTGGCAAGTGCAGGTAGGGAAAGGGGAAAAGGGAATGGAGTTTTTAAACTATGTTCAGGACTCCTCTCCTACCCAGTATGTAAAAAGGCCAACAAAAGGAGGAATCACTGGTAGATCTAGCAATGGGAAATGAACCAGAGCAGCTAATATAAGTAATTGTAGGGAAACTTCTAGGCAATAGCGATCACAACATAATAATGTTTAAAGCAATGATTGAGAAGGACATAAGTAAAACAAAGACCAATCAAACTTAGAGGGAATAAAACCCCCGGTCCCGATAGATTGCATCCACACATATTAAAAGCTAGGGAAGAGATAGCAGACGCACAATTGTATATTTATAAAAATTCATTAGAAAAGGGAATAGTGCCAGAGGATTGGAAGACAGTTAATATTATTCCTATATTTAAAAAGGGAGATAAGATACCACATAGTAGACTCATGGTACAAAGCTAATTTTATGGGAATGAGAATGGGATTAGGGAATAATAACTGGAGAAAAAGAGACACAGTCAAAGAGATAGAACAGCAGTGCGAAATATTTAAATCAAGTTCAGGAGAAATATATTCCACTGAAAAAAAGATAAACTAACCAACAACACACCATGGATGAATATAGAGATTAGGGCAAAATTGAAACTAAAGAAAAAAAGCATACACTAAGATAATAATGGAAAGGGTGACAAAAGGTTAGGAAAGACGTAAAAAAAAATTAGGAAGGCAAAGAGGAACTATGAAATTAAATTACCAAGGACTATAAAAAGAAATAATAAAGTATTCTACAGACACATACATAAGAAAAGGAAAATCAGGATAGAGATCGGGCCCCTAAGGGATGTACACGATAAACTCACAGGTAATGACAGCGAAATGACAGAAATACTGAATCATTTCTTTGCCTCGGTATTTACCAGGGAGACTAACAGGGTGGACATGCCATGAGCAGAAGACAGCAAAAGAGATACAAGGACATTTAAGATAGAAAGGGGGAGATGATTGATAAACTAATCAAACTTAGAGAGAATAAAACCCCCGGTCCCGATAGATTGCATCCACATATTAAAAGCTAGGGAAGAGGTAGCAGACGCACAATTGTATATTTATAAAAATTCATTAGAAAAGGGAATAGTGCCAGAGGACTGGAAGACAGTTAATATTATTCCTATATTTAAAAAGGGAGATAGAACAAGTCCAGGGAACTATAAACCAGTTAGCTTATCAGTGGTAGGAAAGATAATGCAATCTTTACTCAAAGATGTAACAGAAAAACATCTAGAAATTAAAAATATAATTAAAAATAGTCAGCACAGATTTCAAAAGGGAAGGTCATGCTTGACCAACCTTATTGAATTCTTTGAGGAAGTAACAGAAAGAGTAGACAAGGGTAATGCAGTAGATGTAATATACTTGGATTTTCAAAAGACCTTCGATAAGATACCACATAGTAGACTCATGACCAAGATGGAGTCGGGGATAAGTCGCAGGATGGATAGCAAGCTGGCTACAAAGCAGAAAACAAGTGAGTAGGGCTTAAGGATAGTTACTCAGATTGGCAAAAGGTGGAAAGTGGTTTTCCACAAGGATCGGTGCCAGGATTACTGTTCACCATTTACACAAATGATTTGGACTCAGGAATTTGAAGTACAATTTCAAAATTTGAGGATGATGCCAAATTGGGGGTATAGTTAATGCCGGGAAGACTGTGACAAAATATAAGACGACATTGGTGGCACGGTGGCATAGTGGTTAGCACTGTTGCCTCACAGCGCCAGGGACCCGGGTTCGAATCCGGCCTCGGGCGACTGTCTGTGTGGAGTTTGCACATTCTCCCCGTGTTTGCGTGGGTTTCCTCCGGGTGCTCCGGTTTCCTCCCACAGTCCAAAGATGTGCGGGTTAGGTTGATTGGCTATGATAAATTGACCCTTAGTGTTAGGGGGATTAAATACGTGGGGTTACGGGGATAGGGTGGGATATGTGTTGGTGTAGGGGTTATGGGGATCGGGTGGGATATGTGTCGGTGCAGGCTCGATGGGCCGAAATGGCCTCTATCTGCACTGTGAGGTTTCTGTGATTTCTGTGATCTGTGATTAATAAACTTGCAAAATGGGTGTAAATGGCAAATAAATTTGGATATAAATAAGCGTGAAGTGTTGCATTTAGGAGGAGGAATAAGGAGGCCACACACTCCTTGTTAAAAAAAACATCAAAATGGGGTAGAGCGCCAAGGGATCTGGGGGTACAGATAAACAAATCATTAAAACATGTCAACAAGGCCATAAAAATGCAAACAAAGCACTGGGGTTCATTTCTGGAGGAATAGAATTGAAAAGCAGGGAAGTTATGTGGAACTTGTATCGAAATTTGGTGAGACCACACTTGGAGTGCAGTGTACAGTTCTGGTCTCCATATTACAAAAAGAATATAGAGACACTGGAGAGGGTGCAAAAAAGATTTACAAGCTGATACTAGAACTGAGTGGTTATAAAAGACACGAATCATTAAAGACGTGAGCCACCCCAGCCACAACCTCTTCGCCCTGTTCCCGTCTGGTAAGAGATACCGAAGCATATGCTCTCGTACCAGCAGGTTTCGAAACAGCTTCTACCCCCAGGCCATAAGACTCATGAACATATAATTTATTATTTATTACTGTTGTTTTATTTATTATTATTACTGTATTTCTATTAGTATTTTATCATTGTTATGCCATATTTATTCCAATGTTGGGAGGACTCGTAAAAATCAACATTTCATTGTGCAGTACACACGTCTGCTGCATATATGACAAATAAAATTGAATTGAATTGAGTTGAATTGTATAATTATGAGGAACGATTGAACATGCTGGGCTCTTTTCTCTGGTAAAGAAAAGAGGAGTGACTTAATAGAGGTACAGGAAACTTTCGATTAACCGGCCCCTAAATAACCGGAACGCTCTATCCACCGGCAAAATTCAGGATTCGGTTCAGGTAACTTTTTTTTACTTTTAGTTACTTTTTTTTACTCCATTTGTTGCTGTGCAAGGGTGTAGCTGAAGCTGTTGCTAAGCTAGAGATGCTTGCAACTTGTGCCGATTCTTTTGAAGCAAGCAACAGGGTTTGTTGCTTTATACGGCGCTCTGAGCTCCGTATCTTTTACTATAGCGTTCGGTTATCCGGAATTGTTGATGAACTGGCAGCACGTCGGTCCCAGAAAGTTTCCTGTATTTAAAATTATGAAGGGGTAGATGTAGTGAAAATGGTTCCAAATGTGGGGGAGACTAAAAGTAGGGGCCATAAATATTAGATAGTCACCAATAAATCCAATAGGGAATTCAGGAGAAACGTCTTTACCCAGAGAGTGGTGAGAATGTGGAACTCACTACCACAGGGAGTGGTTGAGGCGAATAGTATCGATGCATTTAAGAGGAAGCTGGATAATTACACGAGGAAGAAAGGAATTGAAGGATATGTTGATAGGATTTGATGAATTACAGACGGGAGGAGACTCGAGTGCAACATAAGAACATAAGACGTAGGAGCAGGAGTCGGCCATTCGGCCCCTCGAGCCTGCTCCGCCATTCATTAATATAGATTGTAAATAGTTGGGGCCCCAGCACTGATCCCTGTGGCACCCCACTAGTTACAGTTTGCCAACCTGAAAATGACCCATTTATCCCGACTCTCTGTTTTCTGTTAGTTAGCCAATCCTCTATCCATGCTAATATATTACCCCCAACTCCGTGCGCTCTTATCTTGTCATAGAGTCATAGAGTTATACAGCACAGAAAGAGGCCCTTTGGCCCATCGTGTCTGCGCCGTCCATCAATCCCTGTCCAGTCTAATACACGACATCTACTGGTTCACCTTTATCCACCCTGCTCTTTACATCCTCAAAGAATTCCAGCAAATTTATCAAACGTGATTTCCCTTTCATAAAACCATGCTGACTCTGCTTGACTATATTATGATTTTCTAAATGTCCTGCTACCACTTCCTTAATGATGGACTCCAGCATTTTCCCAATGACAGATGTTAGGCTAACTGGTCGATAGTTTCCCGTTTTCTGTATCCCTCCTTTCTTAAATAAGGGCGTTATATTTGCGGTTTTCCAGTCCGCTGGGACCTCTCCAGAATCCAGGGACGTTTACTAGATTACAACCAATGCATCCACTATCTCTGCAGCCACCTCTTTTAAGACTCTAGGATGCAGGCCATCGGGTCCAGGGGACTTGTCCACCATTAGTCCCATTAGTTTGTCTAGTACTTTCTCTCTAGTGATTGTTTTAAGTCCCCGGCCCCGACTCCAAAAGCCCCTTGATTATCCATTATTGGGATGCTTTAAGTGTCTTCTACCGTGAAGCCCGATACAAAATATTTGTTCAAAGTCTCTGCCATTTCCCTGTTTCCCATTATTAACTCCCCAGACTCATCCTCTCGGGGACCAACGTTTACTTTAGCTACTTTTTCTTTTTATATACCTGTAGAAGCTCTTACTGTCTGTTTTTATATTTCTTGCTAGCTTACTCTCATAAGCTATCTTCTCTCTCTCTCTCTCATTTTTTTAGTCGTCCTTTGCTGGTTTTTAAAAATTTCCCAATCCGCTGGCCTTCCACTATTCTTTGCAACATTGTGTGCTTTTGTTTTCAATTTGATACCATCCTGTACTTCCTTAGTTAGCCATGGATGGTTCATCCTTCTCAGAGTCTTTCTTTCACACTGGAATATATCTTTGCTGAGAGTTATGAAATATCTCCTTAAATGTTTGCCACTGCTTTTCTACAGTCTTACCCTGTAATATATTTTCCCAGTCCACTTTAACCAAGTCTGTCTTCATACCTTTGTAATTACCTTTGTTTAAATTCAGGACACTAGTTTGAGACCTAGCTTTCTCACCCTAAAACTGAATTTGAAATTCTACCATGCTATGATCACTCTTCCCAAGAGGATCCTTCACTTCGAGATCATTAATTAATCCAGCCGCGTTACACATTACCAAATCTAAAATAGTTTTCTCCCTGGTTGGTTCCACAACATATGCACAGTGGCATAGTGGTTAGCACTGTTGCCTCACAGCGCCAGGGACCCGGGTTCGAATCCGGCCTCGGGCGACTGTCTGTGTGGAGTTTGCACATTCTCCCTGTGTTTGCGTGGGTTTACTCCGGGTGCTCCGGTTTCCTCCCACAGTCCAAAGATGTGCAGGTTAGGTTGATTGGCTATGATAAATTGACCCTTAGTGTTAGGGGGATTAAATACGTGGGGTTACGGGGATAGGGTGGGATATGTGTCGGTGCAGGCTTGATGGGCTGAAATGGCCTCTATCTGCACTGTGGGGTTTCTGTGATTCTGTGATATTGCTCCAAGAAACCATCCCGTATACACTCGAAGAACTCTTCCTCAAGTCTACCTTTGCTAATTTGCTTCATCCAATCAATATGAAGATTAAAATCTCCCATGATTATAGCCGTACCTTTCTTACAAGCCTCTATTATTTCTTGGATGAGTGCAGCTCCAACAACAATCAAGAAGCTTGACACCATCCAGGACAAAGCAGCCCACTTGATTGGCACCCCATCCACCACCTTAAACATTCACTCCCTCCACCACCGGCACGACCAGCACAGACCAGTTGGGCCGAATGGCCTGTTTCTGTGCTGTAAACTCTATGTAATTATATTAATACAATAGAAGCAACTTTATCATTTGTGTGCTACCTGAAGCACGTTTACTGTTGGTGTAATTAGCTTCTTACATACATTTTTGTACTTCAAAACTGAATTTAAATTCAGTTAAATAAATAAATCTGAATAAAAAGCTAGTATCAGTAATGGTGACCATGAAACTATCGGATTGTCGTAAAAACCCATCTGGTTCACGAATGTCCTTTAGGGAAGGAAACCTGCCGTCCTTACCCAGTCTGGCCGATATGTTTTTTTAAAATTAGTTTATGGAATGTGGGCGTCCCTGGCAAGGCCAGCATTTATTGCCCATCCCTATATGCCCTCGATAAGGTATCACAGAATTCACAGAATCAACAGTGCAGATAGAGGCCATTTCGGCCCATCGAGCCTGCACTGACACATATCCCACCCTATCCCCGTAACCCCACGTATTTAATCCCCTAACACTAAGGGTCAATTTATCATAGCCAAATCAACCTAACCCGCACATCTTTGGTGAGCCGCTTTCTTGAACCGCTGCAGTCCGTGTGGTGAAGGCGCTCCCACAGTGCTGTTTGGGGGGGGGGGGGGGGGGGGGGGGGGGGGGCGGGGGAGTTCCAGGATTTTGATCCAGCGACGATGAAGGATCGGCCGATATACTTCTAAGTCAGGATGGTGTGTGACCTGGAGGGGAACTTGGAGGTGGTGGTGTTCCCATGCGTCTGCTGTCCTTGTCCTTCTAGGTGGAAGAGGTCGCGGGTTTGTGAGGTGCTGCCGAAGAAGCCTTGGCAAGTTGCTGCAGTGCATCTTGTAGATGGTACACACTGCAGCCATGGTACGCTGGTGGTGGAGGGAGTGAATGTTTAAGGTGGTGGATGGGGTGCCAATCAAACGGGCTGCTTTGTCCTGGATGGTGTCGAGCTTCTTGAGTGTTGTTGGAGCTGCACTCATCCAGGCAAGTGGAGAGTATTCCATCACACTCCTTACTTGTGCCTTGTAGATGGTGGAAAGGCTTTGGGGAGTCAAGAGGTGAGACACTCACCACAGAATACCCAGCCTCTGACCTGCTCTTGTTGCCACAGTATTTATGTGGCTGGTCCAGTTAAGTTTCTGGTCAATGGTTACCCCCAGGATGTTGATAGTGGGGGATTCGGCGATGGTAATGCCGTTGAATGTCAAGGGGCGGTGATTAGACTCTCGCTTGTTGGAGATGGTCATTGCCTGGCACTTCTGTGGTGCGAATGTTACCTACCACTTATCAGCCCAAGCCTGAACGTCGGGCGTGGACTGCTTCATTATCTGAGGAGCTGTGAATGGCGCTGAACACTGTGCAGTCATCAGCGAACATCCCCATTTCTGACCTTATGTTGGAGGGAAGGTCATTGATGAAGCAGCTGAAGCTAGTTGGGCCTTGGACACTGCCCTGAGGAACTCCTGCAGCGATGTCCTGGGGCTGTGATGGTTGACCTTCAATCCACAACCATCTTCCTTTGTGCTGGGTATGACACCAGCCAGTAGAGAGTTCCCCCCCACCGATTCCCATTGACCTCAGTTTTACTAGGGCTCCTTGATGCCAGACTCGGTAAAATGCTGCCTTATTGTCAAGGGCAGTCATTCTCACCTCACCTCTGGAATTCAGCTCCTTTGTCCATGTTTAGACCAAGGCTGTAATGACATCGGGAGCAGAGTGGTCCTGGCGGAACCCAAAGTAGGCATCAGTGAGCAGGTTATTGGTGAGTAAGTGCCGCTTGATAGCAGTGTCAATGACACCTTCCATCACTTTGCTGATGATTGAGAGTAGACTGATGGGGCAGTAATTGGCTGGATTGGATTTGTCCTGCTTTTTGTGGACAGGACATACCTGGGCAGTTTTCCACATTGTAGTTGTAGCTCTACTGGAACAGCTTGGCTAGAGGCATGGTTAATTCTGTGACTCCAGACCCACAGCAATGTGGTTGACTCTTAACTGCCCTCTGAAATGGCCTAGCGAGTCACTCAGTTGTAACAAACCTCTGCAGAAAACAATAATATTAAGAATAAAACCAGAGGGACCACCCGGCATTGACCTCGGCACCTACTTTGGACACAACAATGGCACACACAGCCCAGTCGATCCTGCAAAGTCCTCCTAACTAACAGCTGGGGACTTGTGTCCCACAGACTAGTCAAGCAACAGCCTGACATCGTCATACTCACAGCATCAGACCTTTCAGCCAATGTCCTGAGCTCCTCCATCACCATCCCTGGGTATGTCCTGTCCCACCGGCAGGACAGGCCCACCAGGGGTGGCGGCACAGTGGTATACAGTCGGGAAGGAGTGGCCCTGGGAGTTCTCACCATTGACTCCGGACCCCATGAAGTCTCATGGCTTCAGGTCAAACATGGGCAAGGAAACCTCCTGCTGATTACCACCTACCGCCCTCCCTCAGCTGATGAATCAGTACTCCGCCATGTTGAACACCACTTGGAAGAAGCACTGAGAGTAGCAAGGGCACAGAATGTACTCTGGGTGGGGGACTTCAATGTCCATCACCAAGAGTGGCTCGGTAGCACCACTACTGACCGAGTCCTGAAGGGCATAGCTGCCAGTCTGGGCCTGCGACAGGTGGTGAGTGAACCAACACGACGGAAAAATCTACTTGACCTCGTCCTCACCAATCTACCTGTCGCAGATGCATCTGTCCATGACAGTATTGGTAGCAGTGACCACCGCACAGTCATTGTGGCGACGAAGTTCTGTCTTCACACTGAGGACACCCTCCATCGTGTTGTGTGGCACTACCACCGTGCTAAATGGGATAGATTTAGAACAGATCTAGCAGCTCAAAACTGGGCATCCATGAGGCGCTGTGGGCCATCAGCAGCAGCAGAATTGTATTCCACCACAATCTGTAACCTCATGGCCCGGCATATCCCTCACTCTACCATTAAGCAAGGGGACCAACCCTGCTTCAATGAGGAGTGCAGAAGAACATGCCAGGAGCAGCACCAGGCGTACCTAAAAATGAGGTTCCAACTGGGGAAGCTGCAACACAGGACTACATGCATGCTAAAGAGCGGAAGCAGCATGCTATAGACAGGGCTAAGCGATCCCACAATCAACGGATCAGATCAAAGCTCTGCAGTCACAGATCACAGATCACAGAATCACACAGTGCAGATAGAGGCCATTTCGGCCCATCGAGCCTGCACCGACACATATCCCACCCGATCCCCGTAACCCCTACACCAACACATATCCCACCCTATCCCCGTAACCCCACGTATTTAATCCCCCTAACACTAAGGGTCAATTTATCATAGACAATCAACCTACCCCGCACATCTTTGGACTGTGGGAGGAAACCGGAGCACCCGGAGGAAACCCACGCAAACACGGGGAGAATGTGCAAACTCCACACAGACAGTCACCCGAGGCCGGATTCGAACCCGGGTCCCTGGCGCTGTGAGGCAACAGTGCTAACCTGCCACATCCAGCTGTGAATGTTGGTGGACCATTAAACAACTAACGGGAGGAGCAGGCTCTATGAATATCCTCATCCTCAATGATGGTGGAGCCCAGCATGTGAGTGCAAAAGACAAGGCTGAAGCGTTTGCAACCATCTTCAGCCAGAAGTGCCGAGTGGATGATCCATTTCGGCCTCTGACTGAAGTCCCCACCATCACAGAAGCCAGTCTTTAGCCAATTCTATTCATTCCACGTGATATCAAGAAACGGCTGAGTGCACTGGATACAGCAAAGACTATAGGCCCCGACAACATCCTGGCTATCGTGCTGAAGACTTGCGCTCCAGAACTAGCTGCACCTCTAGCCAAGCTGTTCCAGTACAGCTACAACACTGTACCCGACAATGTGGAAAACTGCCCAGGTAGGTCCTGTCCACAAAAAGCAGGACAAATCCAATTCGGCCAATACCTACCCCATCAGTCTACTCTCAATCATCAGCAAAGTGATGGAAGGTGTCATCGACAGTGCTATCAAGTGACATTTACTCACCAATAACCTGCTCACTGATGCCCAGTTTGGGTTCCGCCAAGACGACTCAGCTCCCGACCTCATGACAGCCAAACATGGACAAAGGAGCTGAGTTCCAGAGGTGAGGTGAAAATGACTGCATTTGATATCAAAGAAGCATTTGACCGAGTGTGGTATCAAGGAGCCCTAGTAAAATTAAAGTCAATGGGAATCGGGGGGGAAACTCTCCACTGGCTGGAGTCATACCTAGCACAAACGGAGATGGTTGTGGTGGTTGGAGGTCAATCATCTCAGCCCCAGGATTTCACAGCAGGAGTTCCTCAGGGCAGTGTCCTAGGCCCAACCATCTTCAGCTGCTTCATCAATGACCTTCCCTCCAACATAAGGTCAGAAATGGGGATGTTCGCTGATGACTGCACAGTGTACAGTGCCATTCACAACTCCTCAGATAATGAAGCAGTCCATGCCCGCATGCAGCAAGACCTGGACAACATTCAGGCTTGGGCTGATAAGTGGCAAGTAATATTCGCGCTACACAAGTGCCAGACAATGACGATCTAGCGAGAGTCGAACCACTGCCTCTTGATATTCAATGGCATTACCATCGCCGAACCTCCCACCAACAACATCCTGTGGGGTCACCATTGACCAGAAACTTAACTGGACCAGCCACTTAAATACTGTGACTACAAGAGCAGGTCAGAGGCTGGGTATTCTGTGGCGAGTGTCTCACCTCCTGACTCCCCAAAGCCTTTCCACCCTCTACAAGGCACAAGTAAGGAGTGTGATGGAATACTCTCCACTTGCCTGGATGAGTGCAGCCCCAACAACACTCAAGAAGCTCGACACCATCCAGGACAAAGCAGCCCACTTGATCGGCACCCCATCCACCACCTTCAACATTCACTCCCTCCACCGGCGTACCGTGTCTGCAGTGTGTACCGTCTACAAGATGCACTGCAGCAACTCGCCAAGGCTTCTTTGACAGCACCTCCCAAACCTGCGACCTCTACCACCTAAATGGACAAGGGCAGCAGGCATGTGGGAACACCACCACCTCCAAGTTCCCCTCCAAGTTACAAACCATCCTGAATTAGAAATATATCAGCCATTCCTTCATCGTCGCTGGGTCAAAATCCTGGAACTCCCTCCCTAACAGCACTGTGGGAGCACCTTCACCACACGGACTGCAGCGGTTCAAGAAGGCGGCTCACCACCACCTTCTCAAGGGCAATTAGTGATGGGCAATAAATGCTGGCCTTGCCAGTGACGCCCACATCCCAGGAACGAATATTTAAAAACAAGTTATTTGTTTGGTAACATTTCAAGGAATCGTTATGATTCAAAAAATGAACGGAATGTGGACTGCAAGAGTTGCCTAACTGACAGCACACCGACAGTAGGGAGTGAAAAACTGTTCTGCCAAGTTCTGCCAACTCCCAAATTGTAGATTTAAATACTGCCTGTAACATGCACTTCTTCAGTTATTGAAACCAGTTTAAGACTCACCTTTTCTGCCTGATTAATTCTCCTTCCCAGATCTATAACAGAACATATCTGCAAAACAAGGAACACGTGACAACACTGCTCAGGATAGAAAGATCAGCAAACAGAGACCCACAAAGCATGAAGTTGGCCAGCAGGATTTGGGAAATAATTCATCTGCTGCTTCTGATGAACGTGATTGGGACAGGGTCATCGAGTCTGTTCCCCCCCCCCCCCACCAATTGGGGGCCGTGTCATCGTGTCTGTCCCCCCCCCCTCATTGGGCTAGTGTCATCGTGTCTCTCCCCCCCCCCCCCATTGGGGGGCTGTGTCATTGAGTCCGTCTCTCCCCCCCCCCCCCCCCCACAATTGGGGGCTGTGTGATTGTGTCTGTCCCCCCCCTAGTTGGGCTAGCGTCATCGTGTCTGACTCCGATCCCACTCCTACCCCCACTGGTTGCTGGTCACAGAGCAAGCACCAGTTTTATCTGCATGGTGAATGTGGGGGAGATGCTAGATTCCATGGAGGTTGAAAGCGTGTGCAGATAGACAGGGTGAAGCGAGTGACGCAGGGTTCTGAGCTTTGTTACACAGTGCAAGTTGTACAGAGAGACTGATTTACCTTTACTCCATCGTCACTTGTTTCGAAAATGCAGCAGATCAGCAACGCTTTGCTGTGTGTGTGGGAGTCAGGAGCTCGTGCCACAAACCCAATCAACCTCTTGTTATCTTGATGCGTAGCATACAGTGTCACATCACTCAGGGCAAACTGGAAAACAGATGCAATATTACACATAACCCTTCACTACAGGATTGGAACTTGACCTCTTCCAACCCAGGTTACAATGGCTGTTTCTTGCTTACATTGAAAAGGGGGCAAACATCCTTTATTGGAAAAGGTGATGATGAAGTTCCACGTACAAAGTTAATGACACAAATGCCATTTTGAATTAGAGGTGCGGGCAGGAACATTCAGTCACAGTTGAAGACAGAGAGAGAAAACTTGTACAGAAGGTAAAACAGTCATAGGATATCGTTACTCACACTGATCTTTGTAACCTGTGTCTGTGGATCAACGAACCTGTAATGAAATATAATGATTTATCTACCATCAGTAAGCTGTAGTCGACAGCTAGTTACTACATTCATTATCCCTACTGCTTTTTATTCTGAATGTTACCCACGAGTGGCATAACAATAAATTCAATTCTCAAATTAGAAATGCGTGTTCCCAACTCAAACTATACTTGCCGTAATATGCAATTCTACAGATTTTATAGTTGCTCTTTCTTTGCATACATCATTTTAAAAATGTTCAATTTGAGGAAAAATAACCAAATTCATCTAAAAATGTTACATCTGTATTAAAAAACTGGCAGAGTGTTAATTGCTGTCCACACGTCACTTCCAATAACACAGAGAAACATAGGAGCAGGAGTCGGCCATTCGGACCTTCGAGCCTGCTCCGCCATGAACATGGCTGATCCTCTATCTCAATACCATATTCCCGCGCTCTCCCCATACCCCTTGATGCCTTTTGTGTCTAGAAATCTATCTATCTCCTTCTTAAATATATTCAGTGACTTGGCCTCCACAGCCTTCTGTGGTAGAGAATTCCACAGGTTCACCACCCTCTGAGTGAAGACATTTCTCCTCATCTCAGTCCTAAATGTCCTACCCCGTATCCTGAGACTGTGACCCCTCGTTCTAGACCCCCCCAGCCAGGGGAAACATCCTCCCTGCATCCAGTCTGTCTAGCCCTGTCAGAATTTTATACGTTTCAATGAGATCCCCTCTCATTCTTCTAAACTCTAGTGAATACAGGCCTAGTCGACCCAATCTCTCCTCATACGACAGCCCTGCCATCCCAGGAATCAGTCTGGTGAACCTTGGCTGCACTCCCTCTATGGCAAATAGATCCTTTCTTAGGTAAGGAGACCAAAACTGCACACAGTACTCCAGGTGTGGTCTCACCAAGGCCCTGTATAACTGTAGCAAGACATCCTTGCTCCTGTACTCAAATCCTCTTGCAATGAAGGCCAACATACCATTTGCGTTCCTAACTGCTTGCTGCACCTGCATGTTTGCTTTCAGTGACTGGTGTACAAGGACACCCAGGTCCCTTTGTACATCAGCATTTCCCAATCTATCACCATTTAAATAATACTCGACCTTTCTGTTTTTCCTACCGAAGTGGATAACTTCACATTTATCCACGTTATACTGTATCTGCCATGTATTTGCCCACTCACTCAACTTGTCTAAATCGCCTTGAAGCCTCTTTGCATCCTCCTCACAACTCACAATCCCACCTAGTTTCGTGTCGTCAGCAAACTTGGAAATATTACATTTGGTTCCCTCATCCAAATCATTGATATATATTGTGAATAGCTGGGGCCCAAGCACTGATCCCTGCGGTACCCCACTAGTCACCGCCTGCCACCCCGAAAAAGATCCATTTATTTCTACTCTGTTTCCTGTCTGTTAACCAATTTTCAATCCATGCCAGTATATTACCCCCAATCCCATGTGCTTTAATTTTGCACACTAACCTCTTATATGGGACTTTATCAAAGGCCTTCTGAAAATCCAAATACACCACATCCACTGGTTCTCCCTTATCTATTCTACCAGTTACATCCTCAAAAAACTCCAGGAGGTTTGTCAAACACTATTTCCCTTTCATAAATCCATGTTGACTTTGTCTAATCCCGTTGATATTTTCTAAGTGTCTACATTTATAATGTAAAGCTGTATGTAAACATTCCAACAAGCAGCTTGTCTTTTTATTCGTTCCTGGGATGTGGGCGTCGCTGGCAATGCCAGCATTTATTGCCCATCCCTAGCTGCCCTTGGGAAGATGGTGAGCCGCCGCCTTGAACCGCTGCAGTCCGTGTGGTGAAGGTGCTCCCACAGTGCTGTTAGGGAGGGAGTTCCAGGATTTTGACCCAGCGACAATGAAGGAACGGCCAATATATTTCCAAGTTAGGATGGTGTGAGACCTGGAGGGGAACTTGGAGGTGGTGGTGTTCCCATGCGCCTGCTGCCTTTGTCCTTCTAGGTGGTAGAGGTCGCGGGTTTGGGAGGTGCTGTCGAAGAAGCCTTGGCGAGTTGCTGCAGTGCATCTTGTAGACGGTACACACTGCAGCCACGGTGCGCCGGTGGTGGTGGGAGTGAATGTTTAAGGTAATGGATGGGGTGCCAATCAAGCGGGCTGCTTTGTCCTGGATGGTGTCAAGTTTCTTGAGTGTTGTTGGAGCTGCACTCATCCAGGCAAGTGGAGAGTATTCCATCACAATCCTTACTTGTGCCTTGTAGATGGTGGAAAGGCTTTGGGGAGTCAGGAGGTGAGACACTCGCCGCAGAATACCCAGCCTCTGACCTGTTCTTGTTGCCACAGTATTTATGTGGCTGGTCCAGTTAAGTTTCTCGTCAATGGTGACCCCCAGGATGTTGATGGTGGGGGATTCGGCGATGGTAATGCTATTGAATGTCAAAGGACGGTGGATAGACTCTTGCTAGTTGGAGATAGTCATTGCCTGGCACTTCTGTGATGCAATATGTTACCTGCCACTTATCAGCCCAAGCCTGAACGTCATCCAGGTCTTGTTGCATGCGGGCATGGACTGCTTCATTATCTGTGGAGTTGTGAATGGCACTGAACACTGTGCAGTCATCAGCGAAAATCCCCATTTCTGACCTTATGTTGGAGGGAAGGTCATTGATGAAACAACTGAAGATGGTTGGGCCTAAGACACTGCCCTGAGGAACTCCTGCAGTGATGTCCTGGGGCTGTGATGATTGACCTCCAACCACCACAACCATCTTCCTTTGTGCTAGGTATGACTCCAGCCAGTGGAGCATTGTCCCCCTGATTCCCATTGACTTCAGTTTTACTAGGGCTCCTTGATGCCACACTTGGTCAAATGCTGCCTTGATGTCAAGGGCAGTCACTCTCACCTCACCTCTGGAATTCAGCTCCTTTTGTCCATGTTTGGACCAAGGCTGTAATGAGGTCGGGAGCCGAGTGGTCCTGGCGGAACCCAAACTGAGCATCAGTGAGCAGGTTATTGGTGAGCAAGTGCCGCTAAATAGCACTGTCGACGACACCTTCCATCACTTTGCTGATGATTGAGAGTAGACTGATGGAGCAGTAATTGGCCTGTTTTTTGTGGACAGGACGTACTTGGGCAGTTTTTCACATTGTCGGATAGATGCCAGTGTTGTAGCTGTACTGGAACAGCTTGGCTAGAGGCGCGGCTAGTTCTGGAGCACAAGCTTCAGCACGACAGCTGGGATGTTGTCGGGGCCCACAGCCTTTGCTGTATCCAGTGCACTCAGCCGTTTCTTGATATCACGTGGAGTGAATCGAATTAGCTGAAGACTGGCTTCTGTGGTGGTGGGGACCTCGGGAGTAGGCCGGTATGGATCATCCACTCGGCACTTCTGGCTGAAGATGGTTGCAAACGCTTCAGCCTTGTCTTTTGCACTCACGTGCTGGGCTCCACCATCATTGAGGATGGGGATATTCATGGAGCCTCCTCCTCCCATTAGTTGTTTAATGGTCCACCACCATTCACGAATGGATGTGCCAGGACTGCAGAGCTTTGACCTGATCCGTTGATTGTGAGATCTCTTCGCTCTGTCTATAGCATGCTGCCTCCGCTGTTTAGCATGCATGTAGTCCTGTGTTTCAGCTTCCCCAGGTTGGCACCGCATTTTTAGGTACGCCTCGTGCTGCTCCTGGCATGCTCTTCTACACGCCTTATTAAACCAGGGTTGGTCGCCTGGCTTGATGGTAATGGTAGAGTGAGGGATATGCTGGGCCATGAGGTTACAGATTGTGATGGAATACAATTCTGCTGGTGCTGATGGCCCACAGCGCTTCATGGATGCCCAGTTTTGAGTTGCCAGATCTGTTCTAAATCTATCCCATTTAGCACGGTGGTAGTGCCACACAACACAATGGAGGGTGTCCTCAGTGTGAAGATGGGACTTCGTCTCCACAATGACTGTGCGGTGGTCACTGCTACCAATACTGTCATGGACAGATGCATCTGTGACAGGTAGATTGGTGAGGACGAGGTCAAGTAGGTTTTTCCCCTCGTGTTGGTTCTCTCACCACCTGTTGCAGGCCCAGACTGGCAGCTATGTCCTTCAGGACTCGGCCAGCTCGGTCAGTAGTGGTGCTACCGAGTCACTCTTGGTGATGGACATTGAAGTCCCCCACCCAGAGTACATTCTGTGCCCTTGCTACTCTCAGTGCTTCTTCCAAGTGGTGTTCAACATGGAGGAGTACTGATTCATCAGCTGAGGGAGGGCGGTAGGTGGTAATCAGCAGGAGGTTTCCTTGCCCACGCTTGACCTGAAGCCATGAGACTTCATGGGGTCTGGAGTCAATGTTGAGGACTCCCAGGGCCACTCCTTTCCGACTGTATACCACTGTGCCGCCACCCCTGGTGGGTCTGTCCTGCCGGTGGGACAAGACATACCCAGGGATAGTGATGGAGGAGGTTGAGAAATTGGCTGAAAGGTATGATTCTGTGTCAGGCTGTTGCTTGACTAGTCTGTGGGACAGCTCTCCCAATTTTGGCACAAGTCCCCAGTGAGGAGTACTTTGCCGGGTCGACTGGGCTGGGTGCGCCGTTGTCGTGTCTGTAGCCGGTGCCGAGGCTGATGCTGGGTGGTCCGTCCGGTTTTATTCTCATCATTGTGTTTCACAGCGGTTTGGTACAACCGAGTGTCTCGCTCGGCCATTTCAGAGGGCAGTTAAGAGTCAACCACATTGCTGTGGGTCTGGAGTCACATATAGGCCAGACCGGGTAAGGACGGCAGATTTCCTTCCCTGAAGGACATTCGTGAACCAGATGGGTTTTTACGACGCTCTCATAGTTTCATGGTCACCATTACTGATACTAGCTTTTTATTGCGGATTTATTTAATTTACTGAATGAACTAATCCAAAGACTCTGTTTCGGAAAAGAATAATTTTCCACAGGAGTGGACTTCGCTCAAGTCCACAAGAAGGATTTCAATTATTGTTTAAATTACAACAGGATTAAATTTCTCCACTGGATTGGTTTTTGTGTCTTTTAATATCCTCATTAAAGTTTTTATTTGAAGGCCTCAGAAAGCCTAGTCCTGGAATTGATATTTCTGCCAAGAGTGGGTGAGTCCGGGCGGCGGGGCCCAGTCCGGGCGGCGGGGCCCAGTCCGGGCGGCGGGGCCCAGTCCGGGCGGTGTAACGGGGCCCAGTCTGGGTGGTGTAACAGGCCCAGTCTAGATATTTTTTGTTTAGAATGGTGACCATCAATTTGAGGCAGGTTCCACAATCTGAGCATGTGCAGGACGTAGAATTTAAATGCTACTGATGCAACTTAGGAATCTCGCCAAGTGACAGCGTGTTACACTCGGTCTCTAACTACATCTAACTGCTTGTATTCCAATCCCCCGCCCCCCCCACCCCAGCGAAACCCCACAGTTCTGCTAAATTCCAGATTCCCCATAAATAGTGACACCAGACATAGATTCTCCCCTTCCCTCTCTTGCCCAAGTTGGTCCACCTCCCAGTTCGATTAACAGTCACTTGGACAAGTGTGGATTTATTAAGGGAAGCCAGCACAGAATTGGTAAAGGTAAATCGTGTTTCACTAATTTGATCGAGTTTTTTGATGAGGGCAATGCGGTTGACGTGGTGTATGTGGATTTCCAAAAGTTGTTTGATAAAGTGCCACATAAAAGGCTTGCCAGCAAAGTTGAAACCCATGGAATAAAAGGGACAGTGGCAGCATGGATACGGAATTGGGTAAGTGACAGGAAACAGAGAGTAGTGGTGAACGGTTGTTTTTCGGACTGGAGGAAGGTATACAGTGTTGTTCCCCAGGGGTCGGTACTAGGACCACTGCTTTTCTTGCTGTATATTAATGACTTGGACTTGGGTGTACAGGGCACAATTTCAAAATTTGCAGATGACACAAAACTTGGAAGTATAGTGAACAGTGATAGACTTCAAGAGGACATAGACAGGCTGGTGGAATGGGCGGACATGTGGCAGATGAAATTTAATGTAGAAAAGAGAGAAGTGATACATTTTGGTAGAAAGAATGAGGAGAGGCAATATAAACTAAAGGGTACAATCCTGAAGTGGGTGCATGAACAGAGAGACCTGGGGGTGTATGTGCACAAATCGTTGAAGGTGGCAGGGCAGGTTGAGAAAACAGTTAAAAAAGCATACGGGATCCTGGGCTTCATAAATAGAGGTATAGAGTACAAAAGCAAGGAAGTGATGATGAACCTTTATAAAACACTGGTTCGGCCTCAACTGGAGTATTGTGTCCAATTCTGGGCACCGCACTTTAGGAAGGATGTGAAGGCCTTCGAGAGGGTGCAGAAAAGATTTACAAGAATGATTCCAGGGATGAGGG
This sequence comes from Somniosus microcephalus, assembly GCF_052327205.1. Classification (NCBI taxonomy): domain Eukaryota; kingdom Metazoa; phylum Chordata; class Chondrichthyes; order Squaliformes; family Somniosidae; genus Somniosus; species Somniosus microcephalus. The sequence goes on along the minus strand of NC_141003.1, from coordinate 3,870,263 downwards.
ACTTCAGTTACGTGGATAGACTGGAGAAGCTGGGGTTGTTCTCCTTGGAGCAGAGAAAATTGAGAGGAGATTTGATAGAGGTGTTCAAAATCATGAGGGGTCTAGACAGAGTGGATAGAGAGAAACTGTTCCCATTGGCGGAAGGGTCGAGAACCAGAGGACACAGATTTAAGGTGATTGGCAAAAGAACCAAAGGCGACTTAAAAAAAAACTCTTTTACACAGCGAGTGGTTAAGATCTGGAACGCACGGCCTGAAAGGGCGGTGGAGGCAGATTCAATCGTGGCTTTCAAAAGTATCTGAAGGAAAGAAATGTGAAGGGTTACGGAGAAAGGGCGGGGAGTGGGACGAGCTGAAGTGCTCTTGCAGAGAGCCAGCATGGGCTCGACGGGCAGAATGGCCTTCTTCTGTGCTGTAACCATTCTAGGATGATTTCACTTATCAATACTGCTAAATACAGCCGAGAACTTTCACCAATTTTCAGCGGGAGTGAGGCATCCCGGGAGTGATGGGGCCAGAAATTGGAGCGGAATTGGTTTCTTGAGGGATTTTTCCCCCTTAAATTGCTGACTGGTAACTTCCAATAGAAACCGGGAGCTGCTGTTTCTACATCTTCATCCCAGTGTCAGTTTTAGGGGTACATCTGGGAGTTTCCCAGAAATCCCAGCAGGTACACCGATTACAGCCGGAAGTACATTTACCTGCAGGAGTGGGGGCACGTGCCCTGCAGGAGTGGGGGCACGTGCCCTGCAGGAGTGGGGGCACGTGCCCTGCAGGAGTGGGGGCACGTGCCCTGCAGGTGTGGGGGCACGTGCCCTGCAGGAGTGGGGGCACGTGCCCTGCAGGAGTGGGGGCACGTGCCCTGCAGGAGTGGGGGCACGTGCCCTGCAGGAGTGGGGGCACGTGCCCTACAGGGCAGTATATTTACCCCGCTAAGCAGAATACAATCTCGGTGACCCAGTCTCCAATTGCTCGTTTCTTTCACAATTCGTACAATGTTTGAGAAATACATTTACAGTACATATTAGAAGCCCAAATACTTAAAATGAAAGTGTGTAATGTTTTATTATAACTGGCTTTATCTTTTAAAAGCAAAACTGTATTATTAAACTTTGCACATATTGTATACAAAATCCGACAGAACTTCAGTTTGCATATTTTCTAAGACAAGTCCTGGATTAAGAGGAAAGTGACGACAATAATTAAAAGCTTGATAATAAAAGCTGTTGGACTCCTATTTACCTCAGCTTCCTGGAGTTGACCACCATCTGAAACTCCGCCATACGGAAGACATTGTGTATCGCTCGTGCGGCCAAAACCTGTCTCATTGCCTCATAGATTAACTCATCATTCTGGTCAGTTCGCACTTCGATGGAGCCTAAAAACCTCACTGTAAACACTTGGTGCAGAAGCAAATCTGTATTTAAAAAAAAGTAAATGTTAAATATGTTGGAATGTTGCGGCTGTAAAGGTCAAAAACATTGTAATTCCATTGTATCTGTACATCTTTACATCAAGTGAAACTGATCTCAGTAGCTTCAAAGTCGTGATTGTAATGACATTGTGAAATATAATACACTGCAAATTCTTAGCAAGAATGTTACCCATCTGAGAGGCTCCTCAGAACAGCTCTCTTCACTCATCTATCCTACGCTGCACTTTGTTGTCCCAGAAGACAGAGTCTGTCCGATCTCGGGTCAGAGTCTGTCCGATCTCGGGTCAGAGTCTGTCCGATCTCGGGTCAGAGTCTGTCCGATCTCGGGTCAGAGTCTGTCCGATCTCGGGTCAGAGTCTGTCCGATCTCGGGTCAGAGTCTGTCCGATCTCGGGTCAGAGTCTGTCCGATCTCGGGTCAGAGTCTGTCCGATCTCGGGTCAGAGTCTGTCCGATCTCGGGTCAGAGTCTGTCCGATCTCGGGTCAGAGTCTGTCCGATCTCGGGTCAGAGTCTGTCCGATCTCGGGTCAGAGTCTGTCCGATCTCGGGTCAGAGTCTGTCCGATCTCGGGTCAGAGTCTGTCCGATCTCGGGTCAGAGTCTGTCCGATCTCGGGTCAGAGTCTGTCCGATCTCGGGTCAGAGTCTGTCCGATCTCGGGTCAGAGTCTGTCCGATCTCGGGTCAGAGTCTGTCCGATCTCGGGTCAGAGTCTGTCCGATCTCGGGTCAGAGTCTGTCCGATCTCGGGACAGAGTCTGTCCGATCTCGGGACAGTCAATGCCCTGTTCAGTTCACTGACAGGAAAGTAGCGGAGCAGCCCTCCCCCGCCAATCCCCGCCCCCTCCAGCCCTCCCCCGCCAATCCCCGCCCCCTCCAGCCCCCGCCCCGCTCCATCCCCGCCCCCTCCCTTCCCCGCCCCCTCCCCCTCCAATTGTCTCAGTGCACTAGTTACAGGTTTGAGGTCAGCCTTGGATATTTTCTCAGGTACACCAGTGTGGTTACTTCCAGAAGTGGTCCAGATGTCTTACTTTCGGGAATGTCCCCTTACTGCCCAATATCGAATTGTACTGTAGCTAAACCCGGTTGCCCCCCTGTGATCTGAAATGGATATCGTGTCCTTTGCAAGTGATCCCAGATGCACTTCTCCAACCTTTCAATAGATGGACGGAGAAAGACTTCAGAGACAAGGCCTGATGTGAATCGTTAAGACAGCAAGTGAACAGACTGAGTAACAGTGTAAGCAAATCCCAGTTCCTTCATGCAACCACACTTCTATCCCTGATGAATTGAGAACAAATAGTAAACCACATGTCCCTCCCTGTCTACTTCAGGGACGGGCTAACTTATGTTTGGCAAGATAAGGGGTCGGCCATTTAGGCCGTATACCCATCACCCCCTGTCCTAACTCGCACCAACTCCCGTACACCCATCACCCCCTGTCCTAACTCGCACCAACTCCCGTACACCCATCACCCCCTGTCCTAACTCGCACCAACTCCCGTACACCCATCACCCCCTGTCCTAACTCGCACCAACTCCCGTACACCCATCACCCCCTGTCCTAACTCGCACCAACTCCCGTACACCCATCACCCCGTCCTAACTCGCACCAACTCCCGTTCACCCATCACCCCCTGTCCTAACTCGCACCAACTCCCGTACACCCATCACCCCCTGTCCTAACTCGCACCAACTCCCGTACACCCATCACCCCGTCCTAACTCGCACCAACTCCCGTACACCCATCACCCCCTGACCCTAACTCGCACCAACTCCCGTACACCCATCACCACCTGTCCTAACTCGCACCAACTCCCGTACACCCATCACCCCCTGACCCTAACTCGCACCAACTCCCGTACACCCATCACCCCCTGACCCTAACTCGCACCAACTCCCGTACACCCATCACCCCCTGTCCTAACTCGCACCAACTCCCGTACACCCATCACCCCTTGTCCTAACTCGCACCAACTCCCGTACACCCATCACCCCCTGTCCTAACTCGCACCAACTCCCGTACACCCATCACCACCTGTCCTAACTCGCACCAACTCCCGTACACCCATCACCCCCTGACCCTAACTCGCACCAACTCCCGTACACCCATCACCCCCTGACCCTAACTCGCACCAACTCCCGTACACCCATCACCCCCTGTCCTAACTCGCACCAACTCCCGTACACCCATCACCCCTTGTCCTAACTCGCACCAACTCCCGTACACCCATCACCCCCTGTCCTAACTCGCACCAACTCCCGTACACCCATCACCCCGTCCTAACTCGCACCAACTCCCGTACACCCATCACCCCCTGTCCTAACTCGCACCAACTCCCGTACACCCATCACCCCGTCCTAACTCGCACCAACTCCCGTACACCCATCACCCCCTGACCCTAACTCGCACCAACTCCCGTACACCCATCACCCCCTGACCCTAACTCGCACCAACTCCCGTACACCCATCACCCCTTGTCCTAACTCGCACCAACTCCCGTACACCCATCACCCCCTGTCCTAACTCGCACCAACTCCCGTACACCCATCACCCCCTGACCCTAACTCGCACCAACTCCCGTACACCCATCACCCCCTGTCCTAACTCGCACCAACTCCCGTACACCCATCACCCCCTGTCCTAACTCGCACCAACTCCCGTACACCCATCACCCCCTGTCCTAACTCGCACCAACTCCCGTACACCCATCACCCCCTGACCCTAACTCGCACCAACTCCCGTACACCCATCACCCCCTGTCCTAACTCGCACCAACTCCCGTACACCCATCACCCCGTCCTAACTCACACCAACTCCCGTACACCCATCACCCCCTGTCCTAACTCGCACCAACTCCCGTACACCCATCACCCCCTGTCCTAACTCACACCAACTCCCGTACACCCATCACCCCCTGTCCTAACTCGCACCAACTCCCGTACACCCATCACCCCGACCCTAACTCGCACCAACTCCCGTACACCCATCACCCCCTGTCCTAACTCGCACCAACTCCCGTACACCCATCACCCCCTGTCCTAACTCGCACCAACTCCCGTACACCCATCACCCCGACCCTAACTCGCACCAACTCCCGTACACCCATCACCCCGACCCTAACTCGCACCAACTCCCGTTCACCCATCATCCCCTGTCCTAACTCGCACCAACTCCCGTACACCCATCACCCCGACCCTAACTCGCACCAACTCCCGTACACCCATCACCCCGACCCTAACTCGCACCAACTCCCGTACACCCATCACCCCCTGTGCTAACTCGCACCAACTCCCGTACACCCATCACCCCGACCCTAACTCGCACCAACTCCCGTACACCCATCACCCCCTGACCCTAACTCGCACCAACTCCCGTACACCCATCACCCCCTGTCCTAACTCGCACCAACTCCCGTACACCCATCACCCCGACCCTAACTCGCACCAACTCCCGTACACCCATCACCCCCTGTCCTAACTCGCACCAACTCCCGTACACCCATCACCCCGACCCTAACTCGCACCAACTCCCGTACACCCATCACCCCCTGTCCTAACTCGCACCAACTCCCGTACACCCATCACCCCGTCCTAACTCGCACCAACTCCCGTACACCCATCACCCCCTGTCCTAACTCGCACCAACTCCCGTACACCCATCACCCCGTCCTAACTCGCACCAACTCCCGTACACCCATCACCCCCTGTCCTAACTCGCACCAACTCCCGTACACCCATCACCCCGTCCTAACTCGCACCAACTCCCGTACACCCATCACCCCCTGTCCTAACTCGCACCAACTCCCGTACACCCATCACCCCGTCCTAACTCGCACCAACTCCCGTACACCCATCACCCCCTGTCCTAACTCGCACCAACTCCCGTACACCCATCACCCCCTGTCCTAACTCGCACCAACTCCCGTACACCCATCACCCCGTCCTAACTCGCACCAACTCCCGTACACCCATCACCCCCTGTCCTAACTCGCACCAACTCCCGTACACCCATCACCCCCTGTCCTAACTCGCACCAACTCCCGTACACCCATCACCCCCTGTCCTAACTCGCACCAACTCCCATACACCCATCACCCCCGACCCTAACTCGCACCAACTCCCGTACACCCATCACCCCCTGTCCTAACTCGCACCAACTCCCATACACCCATCACCCCCGACCCTAACTCGCACCAACTCCCGTTCACCCATCACCCCCTGTCCTAACTCGCACCAACTCCCGTACACCCATCACCCCCTGTCCTAACTCGCACCAACTCCCGTACACCCATCACCCCCCGTCCTAACTCGCACCAACTCCCGTACACCCATCACCCCCTGTCCTAACTCGCACCAACTCCCGTACACCCATCACCCCCTGTCCTAACTCGCACCAACTCCCGTACACCCATCACCCCCTGTCCTAACTCGCACCAACTCCCGTACACCCATCACCCCCTGTCCTAACTCGCACCAACTCCCGTACACCCATCACCCCCTGTCCTAACTCGCACCAACTCCCGTTCACCCATCACCCCGTCCTAACTCGCACCAACTCCCGTACACCCATCACCCCGTCCTAACTCGCACCAACTCCCGTACACCCATCACCCCGTCCTAACTCGCACCAACTCCCGTACACCCATCACCCCCTGTCCTAACTCGCACCAACTCCCGTACACCCATCACCCCCTGTCCTAACTCGCACCAACTCCCGTACACCCATCACCCCGTCCTAACTCGCACCAACTCCCGTACACCCATCACCCCGTCCTAACTCGCACCAACTCCCGTACACCCATCACCCCCTGCCCTAACTCGCACCAACTCCCGTACACCCATCACCCCGTCCTAACTCGCACCAACTCCCGTTCACCCATCACCCCGTCCTAACTCGCACCAACTCCCGTACACCCATCACCCCCTGTCCTAACTCGCACCAACTCCCGTACACCCATCACCCCCTGTCCTAACTCGCACCAACTCCCGTACACCCATCACCCCCTGTCCTAACTCGCACCAACTCCCGTACACCCATCACCCCGTCCTAACTCGCACCAACTCCCGTACACCCATCACCCCGTCCCTAACTCGCACCAACTCCCGTACACCCATCACCCCCTGACCCTAACTCGCACCAACTCCCGTACACCCATCACCCCCTGTCCTAACTCGCACCAACTCCCGTACACCCATCACCCCCTGTCCTAACTCGCACCAACTCCCGTTCACCCATCACCCCCTGACCCTAACTCGCACCAACTCCCGTACACCCATCACCCCCTGTCCTAACTCGCACCAACTCCCGTTCACCCATCACCCCCTGACCCTAACTCGCACCAACTCCCGTACACCCATCACCCCCTGTCCTAACTCGCATCAACTCCCGTACACCCATCACCCCTTGTCCTAACTCGCACCAACTCCCGTACACCCATCACCCCCTGTCCTAACTCGCACCAACTCCCGTACACCCATCACCCCGTCCTAACTCGCACCAACTCCCGTACACCCATCACCCCCTGACCCTAACTCGCACCAAGCCCCGTACACCCATCACCCCCCGTCCTAACTCGCACCAACTCCCGTACACCCATCACCCCGTCCTAACTCGCACCAACTCCCGTACACCCATCACCCCCTGTCCTAACTCGCACCAACTCCCGTACACCCATCACCCCCGACCCTAACTCGCACCAACTCCCGTACACCCATCACCCCCTGTCCTAACTCGCACCAACTCCCGTACACCCATCACCCCCTGTCCTAACTCGCACCAACTCCCGTACACCCATCACCCCCTGTCCTAACTCGCACCAACTCCCGTACACCCATCACCCCGTCCTAACTCGCACCAACTCCCGTACACCCATCACCCCCTGTCCTAACTCGCACCAACTCCCGTACACCCATCACCCCGTCCTAACTCGCACCAACTCCCGTACACCCATCACCCCCTGACCCTAACTCGCACCAAGCCCCGTACACCCATCACCCCCCGTCCTAACTCGCACCAACTCCCGTACACCCATCACCCCGTCCTAACTCGCACCAACTCCCGTACACCCATCACCCCCTGTCCTAACTCGCACCAACTCCCGTACACCCATCACCCCCGACCCTAACTCGCACCAACTCCCGTACACCCATCACCCCCTGTCCTAACTCGCACCAACTCCCGTACACCCATCACCCCCTGTCCTAACTCGCACCAACTCCCGTACACCCATCACCCCCTGACCCTAACTCGCACCAACTCCCGTACACCCATCACCCCCTGACCCTAACTCGCACCAACTCCCGTACACCCATCACCCCGTCCTAACTCGCACCAACTCCCGTACACCCATCACCCCGTCCTAACTCGCACCAACTCCCGTACACCCATCACCCCCTGACCCTAACTCGCACCAACCCCCGTACACCCATCACCCCCTGTCCTAACTCGCACCAACTCCCGTACACCCATCACCCCCTGTCCTAACTCGCACCAACTCCCGTACACCCATCACCCCGACCCTAACTCGCACCAACTCCCGTTCACCCATCACCCCCTGACCCTAACTCGCACCAACTCCCGTACACCCATCACCCCCTGTCCTAACTCGCACCAACTCCCGTACACCCATCACCCCCTGTCCTAACTCGCATCGAGTCCCGTTCACCCATCACCCCGTCCTAACTCGCAACGAGCCCCGTTCACCCATCATCCTGTGCTAACTCGCACCAACTCCCGTACACCCATCACCCCGTCCTAACTCGCACCAACTCCCGTACACCCATCACCCCCTGTCCTAACTCGCACCAACTCCCGTACACCCATCACCCCCTGTCCTAACTCGCACCAACTCCCGTACACCCATCACCCCGTCCTAACTCGCACCAACTCCCGTACACCCATCACCCCGTCCTAACTCGCACCAACTCCCGTACACCCATCACCCCCTGTCCTAACTCGCACCAACTCCCGTACACCCATCACCCCCTGTCCTAACTCGCACCAACTCCCGTACACCCATCATCCCGTCCTAACTCGCACCAACTCCCGTACACCCATCACCCCCTGTCCTAACTCGCACCAACTCCCGTTCACCCATCACCCCGTCCTAACTCGCACCAACTCCCGTACACCCATCACCCCCTGTCCTAACTCGCACCAACTCCCGTACACCCATCACCCCCTGTCCTAACTCGCACCAACTCCCGTACACCCATCACCCCGTCCTAACTCGCACCAACTCCCGTACACCCATCACCCCGTCCTAACTCGCACCAACTCCCGTACACCCATCACCCCCTGTCCTAACTCGCACCAACTCCCGTACACCCATCACCCCGACCCTAACTCGCACCAACTCCCGTACACCCATCACCCCCTGTCCTAACTCGCACCAACTCCCGTACACCCATCACCCCGTCCTAACTCGCACCAACTCCCGTACACCCATCACCCCCTGTCCTAACTCGCACCAACTCCCGTACACCCATCACCCCCGACCCTAACTCGCACCAACTCCCGTACACCCATCACCCCCTGTCCTAACTCGCACCAACTCCCGTACACCCATCACCCCCTGTCCTAACTCGCACCAACTCCCGTACACCCATCACCCCGACCCTAACTCGCACCAACTCCCGTACACCCATCACCCCCTGTCCTAACTCGCACCAACTCCCGTACACCCATCACCCCCGACCCTAACTCGCACCAACTCCCGTACACCCATCACCCCCGACCCTAACTCGCACCAACTCCCGTACACCCATCACCCCCTGTCCTAACTCGCACCAACTCCCGTACACCCATCACCCCTGTCCTAACTCGCACCAACTCCCGTACACCCATCACCCCCTGTCCTAACTCGCACCAACTCCCGTACACCCATCACCCCCTGTCCTAACTCGCATCAACTCCCGTACACCCATCACCCCCTGTCCTAACTCGCACCAACTCCCGTACACCCATCACCCCCTGACCCTAACTCGCACCAACTCCCGTTCACCCATCACCCCCTGTCCTAACTCGCACCAACTCCCGTACACCCATCACCCCGACCCTAACTCGCACCAACTCCCGTACACCCATCACCCCCTGTCCTAACTCGCACCAACTCCCGTACACCCATCACCCCCTGACCCTAACTCGCACCAACTCCCGTTCACCCATCACCCCCTGTCCTAACTCGCACCAACTCCCGTACACCCATCACCCCGTCCTAACTCGCACCAACTCCCGTACACCCATCACCCCCTGACCCTAACTCGCACCAACTCCCGTACACCCATCACCCCCTGTCCTAACTCGCACCAACTCCCGTACACCCATCACCCCCTGTCCTAACTCGCACCAACTCCCGTACACCCATCACCCCGACCCTAACTCGCACCAACTCCCGTACACCCATCACCCCCTGTCCTAACTCGCACCAACTCCCGTACACCCATCACCCCCTGACCCTAACTCGCACCAACTCCCGTACACCCATCACCCCCTGTCCTAACTCGCACCAACTCCCGTACACCCATCACCCCCCGTCCTAACTCGCACCAACTCCCGTACACCCATCACCCCCTGACCCTAACTCGCACCAACTCCCGTACACCCATCACCCCGTCCTAACTCGCACCAACTCCCGTACACCCATCACCCCCTGTCCTAACTCGCACCAACTCCCGTACACCCATCACCCCCTGACCCTAACTCGCACCAACTCCCGTACACCCATCACCCCGTCCTAACTCGCACCAACTCCCGTACACCCATCACCCCCTGTCCTAACTCGCACCAAGCCCCGTACACCCATCACCCCCTGTCCTAACTCGCACCAACTCCCGTACACCCATCACCCCCTGTCCTAACTCGCACCAAGCCCCGTTCACCCATCACCCCCGACCCTAACTCGCACCAACTCCCGTACACCCATCACCCCCTGACCCTAACTCGCACCAACTCCCGTACACCCATCACCCCCTGTCCTAACTCGCACCAAGCCCCGTACACCCATCACCCCGACCCTAACTCGCACCAACTCCCGTACACCCATCACCCCCTGTCCTAACTCGCACCAACTCCCGTTCACCCATCACCCCCGACCCTAACTCGCACCAACTCCCGTACACCCATCACCCCCTGACCCTAACTCGCACCAACTCCCGTACACCCATCACCCCCTGTCCTAACTCGCACCAAGCCCCGTACACCCATCACCCCCTGACCCTAACTCGCATCAACTCCCGTACACCCATCACCCCCTGTCCTAACTCGCACCAACTCCCGTTCACCCATCACCCCCGACCCTAACTCGCACCAACTCCCGTACACCCATCACCCCCTGACCCTAACTCGCACCAACTCCCGTACACCCATCACCCCCTGTCCTAACTCGCACCAACTCCCGTACACCCATCACCCCCGACCCTAACTCGCACCAACTCCCGTACACCCATCACCCCCTGTCCTAACTCGCACCAACTCCCGTACACCCATCACCCCGTCCTAACTCGCACCAACTCCCGTACACCCATCACCCCCTGTCCTAACTCGCACCAACTCCCGTACACCCATCACCCCCTGTCCTAACTCGCACCAACTCCCGTACACCCATCACCCCCTGACCCTAACTCGCACCAACTCCCGTACACCCATCACCCCCTGTCCTAACTCGCACCAACTCCCGTACACCCATCATCCCCTGTCCTAACTCGCACCAACTCCCGTACACCCATCACCCCCTGACCCTAACTCGCACCAACTCCCGTACACCCATCACCCCCTGTCCTAACTCGCACCAACTCCCGTACACCCATCACCCCGACCCTAACTCGCACCAACTCCCGTACACCCATCACCCCCTGTCCTAACTCGCACCAACTCCCGTACACCCATCACCCCGTCCTAACTCGCACCAACTCCCGTACACCCATCACCCCGTCCTAACTCGCACCAACTCCCGTACACCCATCACCCCGTCCTAACTCGCACCAACTCCCGTACACCCATCACCCCCTGTCCTAACTCGCACCAACTCCCGTACACCCATCACCCCCTGTCCTAACTCGCACCAACTCCCGTACACCCATCACCCCCTGTCCTAACTCGCACCAACTCCCGTACACCCATCACCCCAACCCTAACTCGCACCAACTCCCGTACACCCATCACCCCGTCCTAACTCGCACCAACTCCCGTACACCCATCACCCCCTGTCCTAACTCGCACCAACTCCCGTACACCCATCACCCCCCGTCCTAACTCGCACCAACTCCCGTACACCCATCACCCCCTGTCCTAACTCGCACCAACTCCCGTACACCCATCACCCCCCGTCCTAACTCGCACCAACTCCCGTACACCCATCACCCCCCGTCCTAACTCGCACCAACTCCCGTACACCCATCACCCCCTGTCCTAACTCGCACCAACTCCCGTACACCCATCACCCCGTCCTAACTCGCACCAACTCCCGTACACCCATCACCCCGACCCTAACTCGCACCAACTCCCGTACACCCATCACCCCCTGTCCTAACTCGCACCAACTCCCGTACACCCATCACCCCCTGTCCTAACTCGCACCAACTCCCGTACACCCATCACCCCCTGACCCTAACTCGCACCAACTCCCGTTCACCCATCACCCCCTGTCCTAACTCGCACCAACTCCCGTACACCCATCACCCCCTGTCCTAACTCGCATCAACTCCCGTACACCCATCACCCCCTGTCCTAACTCGCACCAACTCCCGTACACCCATCACCCCCTGTCCTAACTCGCACCAACTCCCGTACACCCATCACCCCCTGACCCTAACTCGCACCAACTCCCGTACACCCATCACCCCCTGTCCTAACTCGCACCAACTCCCGTACACCCATCACCCCCTGTCCTAACTCGCACCAACTCCCGTACACCCATCACCCCCTGTCCTAACTCGCACCAACTCCCGTACACCCATCACCCCCTGTCCTAACTCGCATCAACTCCCGTACACCCATCACCCCCTGTCCTAACTCGCACCAACTCCCGTACACCCATCACCCCGTCCTAACTCGCACCAACTCCCGTACACCCATCACCCCGTCCTAACTCGCACCAACTCCCGTACACCCATCACCCCGTCCTAACTCGCACCAACTCCCGTACACCCATCACCCCCTGTCCTAAATCGCACCAACTCCCGTACACCCATCACCCCCGACCCTAACTCGCACCAACTCCCGTACACCCATCACCCCCTGTCCTAACTCGCACCAACTCCCGTACACCCATCACCCCGTCCTAACTCGCACCAACTCCCGTACACCCATCACCCCGTCCTAACTCGCACCAACTCCCGTACACCCATCACCCCGTCCTAACTCGCACCAACTCCCGTACACCCATCACCCCCTGTCCTAACTCGCACCAACTCCCGTACACCCATCACCCCCTGTCCTAACTCGCACCAACTCCCGTACACCCATCAGCCCCTGTCCTAACTCGCACCAACTCCCGTACACCCATCACCCCAACCCTAACTCGCACCAACTCCCGTACACCCATCACCCCCTGTCCTAACTCGCACCAACTCCCGTACACCCATCACCCCAACCCTAACTCGCACCAACTCCCGTACACCCATCACCCCGTCCTAACTCGCACCAACTCCCGTACACCCATCACCCCCTGTCCTAACTCGCACCAACTCCCGTACACCCATCACCCCCTGTCCTAACTCGCACCAACTCCCGTACACCCATCACCCCCCGTCCTAACTCGCACCAACTCCCGTTCACCCATCACCCCGTCCTAACTCGCACCAACTCCCGTTCACCCATCACCCCCTGTCCTAACTCGCACCAACTCCCGTACACCCATCACCCCCTGTCCTAACTCGCACCAACTCCCATACACCCATCACCCCCGACCCTAACTCGCACCAACTCCCGTACACCCATCACCCCCTGACCCTAACTCGCACCAACTCCCGTACACCCATCACCCCCTGTCCTAACTCGCACCAACTCCCGTACACCCATCACCCCCTGTCCTAACTCGCACCAACTCCCGTACACCCATCACCCCCTGTCCTAACTCGCACCAACTCCCGTACACCCATCACCCCGTCCTAACTCGCACCAACTCCCGTACACCCATCACCCCGTCCTAACTCGCACCAACTCCCGTACACCCATCACCCCCTGACCCTAACTCGCACCAACTCCCGTACACCCATCACCCCCTGTGCTAACTCGCACCAACTCCCGTACACCCATCACCCCCTGACCCTAACTCGCACCAACTCCCGTACACCCATCACCCCCTGTGCTAACTCGCACCAACTCCCGTACACCCATCACCCCGTCCTAACTCGCACCAACTCCCGTACACCCATCACCCCCTGTCCTAACTCGCACCAACTCCCGTACACCCATCACCCCCTGACCCTAACTCGCACCAACTCCCGTACACCCATCACCCCCTGACCCTAACTCGCACCAACTCCCGTACACCCATCACCCCCTGTCCTAACTCGCACCAACTCCCGTTCACCCATCACCCCCTGCCCTAACTCGCACCAACTCCCGTACACCCATCATCCTGTGCTTGCTGACCTACACTGGCTCCAGGTCTGGCAATGCCTCAATGTTAAAATTCTCATTCTCATGTTCAAATCCCTCCATGGCCTCGTGCCTCCCTACCTCTAAACTCCTCCAGCCCTACAACCCTCCGAGATCTCTGCGCTCCTCCAACTCTGGTCTCTTGTACATCCCCCACTCCCTTCACCCCATCATTGACGACCGTGTCTCTAGCCATCTAAGCCCTAAGCTCTGGAATTCCCTCCTTAAACTGCTCCACTTTTCCCCCTTCTCTCCCCCTTAAGAGCCTCCTTAAAACCTGCATCGTTCGTCAAGCTTTTAGTCACCCCTCCTAATATCTCCTTCTTGGTGCGATTAGAGAATAGAGGTTTTTAAAATGACAAGAGTTTGATTGAGTAAGAAAAGAATATTGCCCCTGGTTGGGAGTCAGCGATGAGAGGTTATTAATTTAAAATTGTCATTAAGATTGAGGGAAGAGGTGGAGAAATTTCAATAGTGTTATTTGAGCATGTATTGCTTTGCCACAGGGAGTGGTTGAGGCAAAGACCACTGCATCTTTTAAGGGAACATTGCTTATATATTTGAAGCAGAGGAAGATTAAGGGCTATGGGACGACAGGGCACTGGGTGGTTTTGGATTGATACAGGGCTATGGGACGACAGGGCACTGGGGTGGTTTTGGATTGATACAGGGCTATGGGACAACAGGGCACTGGGTGGTTTTGGATTGATACAGGGCTATGGGACAACAGGGCACTGGGTGGTTTTGGATTGATACAGGGCTACGGGACGACAGGGCACTGGGTGGTTTTGGATTGATGCAGGGCTATGGGACGACAGGGCACTGGGTGGTTTTGGATTGATACAGGGCTATGGGACGACAGGGCACTGGGTGGTTTTGGATTATACAGGGCTATGGGACGACAGGGCACTGGGGCATATCAGGTTTAAAGGGGTACAGGGCCGCCTCAGGGTTAAAGGGCCGCCTCAGGGTTAAAGGGCCGCCTCAGGGTTAAAGGGCCGCCTCAGGGTTAAAGGGATACAGGGCCATATCAGAGTTAGCGTAGTGACATGTCACGGGTAACCATCAGCTGTAGTTTGTTGGATTGTATCAGGGAAGAACTTCCTAGAGCTTTTCCCCGAGTTTGGCCAGTTCTTTTGATCTTTTTATGTCTGGCACACAACTCAGCAGTTGGGGAGTGTGGCGCTCGAGACTGCGCTGCTAGTGAATGGGGGAACATTGATGGGCCTGGTTTTCTCACCTTTCATTTTGTATATTCGAAGGAGGGTGGCCATCCATCTGAGTGAAAGAGCGATGCTGGGGAAGAGCATGGAGCTTTACAGAAACGGTTTGATGTGCAGTGGCGTACCCTAAACTCATTAACATTCAACGTTTAACTTTCATCTTTTGTAGAATTAGTTTCTGATACAAACAAATAACAACAACCCTTTCATCTGAAGGATTTCTTACCCTCCGAAGTGGCAGCTTTGTCGTGGTCTGACTCTCCAAATGGGTTTGTGCGTCTGAAAGATATTTAACTAATTAAAGTACACAGATACAGTTCCTGAGATTCAGAAGCTGGCTTAATCTTTTTTCCCATTTTTCAAATGTTGAGTACACATACCTGCTGCCTGACTTGTTCTGATCAAAGTCTTCACTCGCTGTACACAGGTCGAACTGAATCGGGGTTCCAGGGATTACAAGTGGGTCTGCTGATTCCGGAGTGTCTGTCAAACTCTTCTCACTGCTCACAGCTTCTGCATGCTCACTCTCAGCTCTGTAATGCACAGAAAATGGAAAGTACTGAAGTACAAAGGGATCTGGGGGTCCTGGTGCACAAAACTCAAAAGGTTAGTATGCAGGTGCAGCAAGTGATTAAGAAGGCCAATGGAATGTTGGCTTTCATTGCTAGGGGGATAGAATATAAAAATAGGGAGGTATTGCTTCAGTTGTACAAGGTATTGGTGAGACCGCACCTGGAATACTGCGTACAGTTTTGGTGTCCATACTTAAGAAAAGACATACTTGCTCTCGAGTCAGTACAAAGAAGGTTCACTCGGTTAATCCCGGGGATGAGGGGATGGACATATGGGGAGAGGTTGAGTAGATTGGGACTCTACTCATTGGAGTTCAGAAGAATGAGAGGCGATCTTATTGAAACATATAAGATTGTGAAGGGGTTGGATCGGGTGGATGCAGGGAAGATGTTCCCGGTGATGGGTGAAACTAGAACTAGGGGGCATAGTCTTAGAATAAGGGGCTGCTCTTTCAAAACTGAGATGAGGAGGAACTACTTCACTCAGAGGGTGGTAGGTCCATGGAATATGCTGCCCCAAAAAGCTGTAGAAGCTACATCATTACATAAATTTAAAACAGAAATAGACAGTTTCCTAGAAGTAAAGGGAATTAAGGGTTACGGGGAGCGGGCAGGAATTTGGACATGAGTCTAGGTTCGGATCGGTCATGGCCCTGTGGGTAGTGGAGCGGGCCCAGGGGCCGTGTAGCCTGATCCTGCTCCTATTTCGTGTGTCTAATTCTGTTAGATTCAGGAGATGGTTCTGTGATAGTGGATTGGCGGTTAGGATCAGATCAGCCATGATCTTACTGAATGGCGGAGCAGGCTCGAGGGTCCGATTGGCCTACTCCTGCTCCTATTTCTTATGTTCTTATGTAAAACAACAGTGAACAACTAGCAGAAAACAACACTTCACTTTGGCACAATCCCAGCAATCTTTCTTGTCCCTGACACTAAGCAGAACAATCAGCATCCTCAGGAATGTTATGCGCAGCTTGCGAGAGGCAGCGGGTGGGATGTCATCAGTGTTATTGTTGGTGGGGAGAAAATCTCTTGGTCATTCCACAGGGGCACTGGCTGGAACACGGCTCTGGTTTTTTAAGCTCAAATGAAAAGGGACAATTTGGAGCAACCAATACATATTCACATAAAATGCTACAGTTCGGGTCAGTTAATAAGTAACCGTGCATTCTCACTGGCAGTATTACTTTACACCCAGTGTTCAGTGTGTCTGTTGACTGGGTTCAGCTTACAGGAGAAGAGATCAGCAACAGCCGTCAGTCAAAATGAACTTGCCTAAGTAGCTCAACGGGGCTACATCAGGCACAGGAAGTGCAGGAGTGACATGTCCCATTGAAGGGACTTTTAAATGGGTGATATACCTATCAATTCCTCCAATAAAAGGCGAAGAGTTATGAAGGTGACTAAAGGTTTTTATTGACTAAATAACAGAGCCCACTCTCGTGGGTGATCCGATCCAAGCAGGAGGAATACCAGCCAGTCGCTCACCTTTATACCTGGCCTGGTGGGTGGAGCCAAGGCGGAGTCGGCAGTGGTCATCCCAGGTATAGCAGTGTGGCAAGAGGCGACCTCGTACCGTGATACAATAGTGGTCAGTGATACAGTTATAACGAACAGTGGTGAACAGTGCTAACTACTAACAGTGATACGATAGTGAACGTGGTTTACCACAATGGGCAAATGCAGAGTCTGTTCAGTAAGAACTGCAGATATATGGGTTAATGGCGTCATTTCACACTCCCAGGGGGGAGCCATATTTGAAGGGAGCGTGCGTCAGAGACAGGGCTAAAACACCATAGCCTCAATTCTCCAACTCACACCTCCTACAAACACACAATTTTTAAATTAGCCCAATGGACGCTTGAATACAAGGAGAATATATTTAATTTAAATAAATGAGTACAACTTGGTGAGGGATCGACTTTTTATGACTGTGTGCCAACCTTAAATGTGTTGTGGAGAATTATCACAATTACTTTTACAAGTTCTTCTGTGGTGAATTTCTTCCAGTAGCAGATCTATTAAGTTGGGCAGAGTCCAGGACAGTGCAAACCACACGCAGCCTTCTTCCAGACTTTATGTCCACTGTAGTGAAACATGCAGAATCACAGCCAAGTTCAGAGATGCTGCAAGCTGTGGAGGTGGGCAATCAGGCCTTTCTGGGCAATGAAGGGGACGTAAGAAACACAGGATGGTAATGTGAAGAGGGTTGATAATGCATCATGGTGAACGGGTTTCAGGCGAGGTGATTGTGCAGGGCCTGGTGGGGATACCGGACACCTCACAGTGGTGTTCTACAACATGGTGATGATCTACATTAAGGTGGGATGTAGCAGTCTTTGCTGTTTATGGGATATACCAGCCAAGCTCCAACTTGTCTAAACCTCTGCCACCCCACCCCACAGTCCAGCTCAACCACCATCTTTATCATCAGTGATCCAGTGCCTCCATCTTCCAATACAACAAGTTCAACATCCTTGTTCCTGTGTGCAAATCCCTCTTATCACACACAGAATCACAGAAACCCCACAGTGCAGATAGAGGCCATTTCGGCCCATCGAGCCTGCATACCCGATCCCCGTAACCCCTTCACCAACACATATCCCACCCTATCCCCACGTATTTAATCCCCCTAACACTAAGGGTCAATTTATCATAGCCAATCAACCTAACCCGCACATCTTTGGACTGTGGGAGGAAACCGGAGCACCCGGAGAAAACCCACGCAGACACGGGGAGAATGTGCAAACTCCACACAGACAGTCGCCCGAGGCCGGATTCGAACCACTATGCCACCGTGCTGTCCTTTGGTTGTCTAACTCTGGCCTATTATGGATCTGGTAACCCTCACTTGGTGGTAGAGTTTCCCTGAACATCTGTCTCATCACTTCTTCACCAGCCTCTAAAGGCCTCCTCCAAACATGTTTGACCACACCTTAGGTCAACTCTTCTAATGCTTCTACTACCACTCAATGCATTTTCATGTGTGAGGCGCTTTGGGCCTTTATATTACATTAGAAGTACTATACAAATGCAAGTATTCTTGCAGTTTTGATTTGCATCAGATGAAACTCAATTTTGAAAGAAGAAAGCTGATCCTCGAGAAAGTTTTCCCATAAAATCACAAGACTTTGTTACTTAATGATAACGTGGAATAGAAGTTTTGACTGGGCCAGAGACTGTACATGTTAGTAGATGGTCAAGACAGTGACACGTGAACCAATTCATCGCACTTCACCTCTTACCTCTCAGGACGAAGACCTTCGTGTTTTTTCTGAAATGTGGACATAGGTGTCACTGCTTCCACTGCTGTCTGGTTCAGCCTGATTGCAGTCGCCTAGCACACAAGAGCAATCGCGTGTTAATGCATCAACCTTGAACTACTGGTGTTTTATGGCAAAATCCAGCAACATTAATACAACAACCAAAGTTACCTCTGGGTTGTCAGTGAGGTAGATCTGTCTGGAAATATTATTGATGGTGCAAATCCACTATGAAGGTAATAAACGGAAAAAAAAGTTACACCAATTGTTACAGCAATCAAAGAAAAGCAAAGAAAAATTCCTGAATATAATATAATTTGATACCTCTTCATACTCCTGCTTGCCTTCTGCTTGAAGGATAATGCCCCTAGAATATAACCATGAATGTATGAATAGCTGCACTGCAGTTAAGCCTATTACTGAACCGCTCAATGTTACACAACAGCAAGATCCTCATTAGCACCAGCGAGGCTCGTGATTCTTTTTGGTTATAAAATGTAACGCTCCTGCTTCCCCTGCTAAGACAAAACAACTTTTGCTCCACTCACGATCCATTCGTTGGACTAATTGGAGGATACTGCACAGCCTTACACACCATTGTGCACTTAGCTAGAGTATACGCTCAGTGACAGGTAGAATAAAGTAGCAACAACTAATTTGCTGCTCGTGTTTGTAGGTGAGAGAGAGAGAGAGAGAGAGAAAGTAAGGGTGACAGGACAGTAATTATTCCTACAAATTGTGATGCAACGTGAGGGTGACACTAACACAGGAGCACATCCCCCACAACTTCAGCTTCATTTCACTCCCTCCAAGCCAGACACTGGAACTTTAAATTCAATTTACATCCGTTTCTTTTACAGGATTTTTCACTTGATATAATACAAATGATTGTATCCAAGAGACCGAGAGCAGTATTTTTCTCCGTTCACTAAGTGTAGCAAAACTGTCAATGCAAGTACAATGTGGGTGACATGCGGAGAAAATGCTAATGGACAAGGGCTCGACAACTGGCCCCACACAGGCCGAGTGGTAAGATTTTTGCCTCAGCTTTCACCAAGGAGGAGACAGGTAAATGATTCTGGAAACAGAACCAGAGGGTGTTGCAGAGGTAAGTTGCGATACTATTCACATTACTACCAGCATGATTGCTGAACAGCTGTAAATAAATCTCACGGCCGGATAAGATGTGTCTGAGGATCCTTAAGGAAATTGCAGGCACAAATCTTCCAGAAACCACTGACTGCTGGAGAGGAGCCTGGGGACTAGGGAAAGGCAGAAGTTACTCCTATTTTTAAAAAAGGTAGCAAGTGTGACCCAGGAAACTACAGACCAGCGAGTTTAAACCCTTATTAAAGATAGAAATAAAATCATAGAAGATATGGGCTCACAATGAGGAATTCTTGCCAATCTAATTTACTGGTTTTCTTTGAGGGTGTGACTAAGGAGCTTGATGGGCCATGCGGCAGTGGAAGTGGTGTACCTGGATTTCAGTGAGGCCTTTGATACACTTCCTCTGGAAAGGCTGATACTGAAAATAAAGAAAGCGGGAATGAGTGGAAATATTTGACAATGGATACGTAATTGGTTCACTGACAGAACCCAGAGTGTAGTGGTACAGGGATTGGCACCAGCCTGGCAGAATGTTACCAGTGGGGTCCCACAGGGCTCTGTTTTGAGACTTCTTTTGTTTAATATCTTCATAAATGATCTGGAGCTATTAGTCACAAGCACAGTGGCTAAATTTGCAGATGATGCAAAGCTAATGAAGGTGGTAGACTGCAAAGCTGAACAGGGTAAGCTGAAGCAGAGCACAACCACTGCTCGCAACGTGAACAGAGTGGGAAGTTGGGAATTTGGTGAGAATGGGAATTCGGTGCAGAGGGGGAAGGAGATGCTCCTTTTTGCCTTTAATACTTGTCGTGGTTCATTTCAGCGGGAGGCAGTAAGTATTTCAGATTTTTTTCAGTGTTTTAGCGCTTAGTGCAAGTTAGTGTGTTAAAAAAAACTTACAACAGACTAAAAAGTAATTATCTGTAAATAAATCTAGACTAAGATATGGCAGAGCAGGTTGTGTCTGGACTGCAGTATGTAGGAGTTTGTCCCGAGCGAACACATCTGCAGTAGATGTCTCCATCTTGAATCTCTCTGGCTCAGAGTCATTGAGCTGGAGTGCGAGTTGGAGACACTCCGACACATAAGGGAGGGGGAGCAGTATCTGAACATAAACACAAAATGCTGGAAATGCTCAGCAGGTCAGGCAGCATCTGTGGAGCGAGAAACAGAGTTAACGTTTCAGGTCGATGACCTTTCGTCTGGACAATTTGTTCCAGACTTCGGTCACACCTCGTAGAGAGGTGCAGGATCAGAATGGGACTGTTGTGACCGATAGTGTACAGAGTAAGGGGAACCCAGGTGAAATAGAGAATGAGGATCCGCAGAAATTGATCCCATCAAACAGGCACAATCTACTTGCTACCTGTGAGAATAAGGATGAAGACTGTCGGAAGAACTGTCAGAGTGCAGACTATGGTACCTTGGAGCAGGAGCCTGTCCAAAGGCAGGAGTAGGGGAAGCGTAATCTGGTAGTTGTAGGGGATTCAATAATTAGGGGGACAGCTAGCATCCTTTGTAAACAGGATCGAGAGTCTCACATGGTATGCTGTCTATCTGGTGCCAAGGTGAGGGACATCGCGAACCAGCTTGAAAGGATATTGGGAGTCCATGTTGGGATCAACAACATAGGGAAGAGCAGGCAGAGGTCCTGCTTGGGGTGCACCAGGAACTAAATTAAAGAAAAGGACCTCAAGGGCTATAATCTCTGGATTATTACCCAAGCCACTTGCAAGTTAGTGTAGGGATAAGAATAGGGGTACGGTAGCATCATGGTTAGATTACTGGACCAGTAATCCAGAGGCCTGAACTAATGATCCGGAAACATGAGTTCAAATCCCACCACGGCAGCTGGGAATTTAAATTCAATTAAATAAATAAATCTGAATAAAAAGCTAGCATCAATAATGGTGACCATGAAACTACTGGATTGTCGTAAAAACCCATCTGGTTCACTAATGTCCTTTGGCCACGTGTTCACCTCACTAATATTTTTTTAAAATTCATTCACGGAATGTGGGCATCGCTGGCAAGGCCAGCATTTATTGTCCATCCATAATTACCTTAAGAAGGTGGTGGGCCACCGTTTCAGAGGGCAGGTAAAAGGGCATTGCTGTGGTTCTGGAGTCTCAGAGGCCAGACCAGGTAAGGATGGTAGAAAGGGCATTAGTGTAAAGGACATTAGTGAATCAGATGGGTTTTTACAAATTACTGGATTATTCGTCCAGGCCTCTGGATTACTAGTCCAGTAACATTACCACTATGCTACCATTCCCTAAGGGACACTGTCACTAGTACTGGGACAGGAAGGAACTGTACCGTTGGGATGTGCTCCACCTGAGCCAGGCTGGATCCAGGAGCCTAGCAGAAAGGATAAATAGGGCAGTCACAAGGTCTTTAAACTAGTAAATGAGAGGTGGGGGGGGGGGGGGGGTGAGGGCTCAGGTGGAAAATGTAGTATAAGTAGTAATTCTAAAACAAATGAAAGGGAAGAGAGTAGAATAATAGTCAGAAATTATGCTTTCGGCACTACAGGTAAAGGGAAAACTAAAAGATGTAAAGTAATTATATCAGGAGAAAAATAAGAAATGTGT
Organism: Somniosus microcephalus; assembly: GCF_052327205.1. Classification (NCBI taxonomy): domain Eukaryota; kingdom Metazoa; phylum Chordata; class Chondrichthyes; order Squaliformes; family Somniosidae; genus Somniosus; species Somniosus microcephalus. The sequence continues at coordinate 3,847,468 of NC_141003.1, read as the reverse complement.
GAGTCAAACATTAGAGCAGGACAGGTTAGGGTGTGCGGCCCAAGTGAGCGTCCTTTATACAAACGCAGGGAGTATAAGGAACAAAGTGAATGAACTCCAGGCGCAAAGGCAACTTAGAGGGTTCGTCATGGTAGCCATTACTGAGACATGGCTGCAAGACAGTCAGGACTGGGAAGTGAATATACCAGGTTATAAGGTCTAGAGGAAAGATAGGCAATCTGGTAGAGGGGAGGAGCAGTATTAGTGATTAAGGATGAAATCACGTCAATGAGGAGAGGATGTAGAATTAAGAAATAGAAAAGGATTTATGGCTGTAGTGGGAGTTGTGTACAGGCCCCCTGGTAGCAGCTGGGAAATGGCAGAATGTATACATACAGAGATTAAACAAGCACGTAGCAAAAGCAGAGTGGTTTTAATGGGGGATTTTAACTTTCATATAGAAAGGTAGTGAATTTCTTGAGTGCGTTCAAGATAGTTTTCTACAACAATATCTCCTAGAACCAACAAGGGGGCCGGCCATATTAGATTTCTTAATGAGTAATGAGCCAGATTTCGATAACAGCCTAACTGTGCGTGAACATTTATCTAATAGCAATCATAACATGATCAAGTTCAATGTTGCGTTTGAAAGGGAGAAACATAAAACAGCTACTAAGATTAGGTAAGGCTGACTTCAACGCGATGCGACAGAGATTGTTCACAGTAAACTGGGCAAATCTGTTAATGGGTAAAACGACAGAAGATCAGTGGGAGGTGTTCAAAAAAGAATTTAACGTGATACAGAACCAGTTTATATCCCGAAGGAGCAAGAGTTCTATTTTCCAAAAAAAAAAGCCATGGACGACCAAAGAGGTAAGGGACAGCACTAAAACTAAAAGAAAAAGCATACAGAAGTGTAAAAAATAGCACAGATCCTGGCAACTAGGAGAGATAAAAACAACAAAAGGTGACAAAACAGATAGTAAGAGCTACAAAAAGAGAGAATGAAAAGAAATTTGCAAGGGATCAAAATCAACACACAATGTTTTTACAATTACATTAGGAAAAAGGTGGTTGGGTGCAATGTGGGCCCCTTGAAAACTGAGAACGGTGATATTGTAAATGAAAATAAGGAAATGGCAGACATGTTGAATAACTACTTTGTCTCAGTATTTACAGTAGAGGAAGAGGATAGCATGCCGGACATCCCAAGGAAATTAATATTGACTCAGGGACGGGGACTCGCCAAAATTAATGTAATGAAGAAAATAGTGCAATAAAGAGTGACAAATCCCCAGGACCATATGGTTTCCATCCTAGGGCTATAAAGGAAGTAGGTGAGAACATTGCAGATGCCCCAACGATAATCTTCCAAATTTCACTCGATTCAGGAACCGTCCTTTTAGATTGGAAAATTGTGCACGTCACTCCGCTATTTAAGATTGGTGAGAGGGAGAAACCTCTCAATTTCCATCTGTTGGGAAATTACTAGAGTCTATAATTAAGGATAGAGTGACTGAACACCTTGAAAATTTTTAGCTGATCAGAAAGCCAGCATGGATTTGTGAAAGGCAGGTCATGCCTAATGAACCTGACTGAATTCTTTCAAGAGATGACTAAAGTAGTGCATAGGGGAATGTCAATGGATGTTATTTATATGGACTTCCAGAAGGCATTTGATAAAGTCCCACATAAAAGACTGTTAGGCGGAATTGAAGGCACATTATTGACCTGGTTAGGAAATTGGCTGAGCGGCAGGAGACAGAGAGTATGGATAATGGGCAGGTGCTGTAATTGGCAGGATGTGACTAGTGGTGTCCCGCAAGGATCTGTGTATTCGGGCTTCAACTATTCACCGTATTTATTAACGACTTAGATGATGGGATACAGAGACATATATCCAAGTTTGCCAATGACACAAAGATAGGCAGCATTGTAAGCAGTGTAGATGGAAGCATACAACTACAAAGAGATATTATTAGATTAAGTAAATGGGCAAAACGGTGGCAAATGGATTTCAATGTAGGCAAATGTGAGGTCACCCATTATAGACTTAAAAGGAGAAATCAGAGTACTTTCTAAATGGTGAAAAGCTAGAAACAGTGGAGGTCCAAAGAGACTCGGGTCCAGGTACATCGATCATTAAAATGTCATGAACAGGTACAGAAAATAATCAAAAAGGCTAATGGAATGCTGGCCTTTCTATCTAGAGGACTAGAATCCAAGGGGGTAGAAGTTATGCTGCAGCTGTACAAAGCCCTGGTTAGACCACACCTGGAGCACTGTGAGCAGTTCTGGGCACCACACCTTAGGAAGGATATATTGGCCTTGGAGGGAGTGCAGCGTTGGTTTACCAGAATGATACTCGGACTCCAGGGGTTAAATTACGAGGAGAGATTACACAAACGAGGGTTGTATTCCCTGGAATTTAAAAGGTTAAGTGTAATTTGATTGAAGTTTTCAAGATATTAAGGGGAACTGATAGGGTAGATAGAGAGAAACTATTTCCGCTGGTTGGGGAGTCTGGGACTGGGGGGCAGAGTCTAAAAATTAGAGCCAGACCTTTCAGGAGTGAAGTTAGGAAACACTTCGACACACAAAGGGTGGGAGAAGTTTGGAATTCTCTTCCGCAAACGACAATTGATGCTCGATCAATTGTTAATTTTAAATCTGAGATTGATAGATTTTTGTTAACCGATGGTATTAAGGGATATGGGCCAAAGGCGGGTTAGGTCACAGATCAGCCATGATCTCATTGAATGGCGGCACAGGCTCGAGGGGCTAAATGGCCTCCTCCTGTTCCTCAACAAAATTTGACATGAGCCACATAGAGATATTAGGAAAGGTAGGTTTTAAGGGCACGTCTTAAAAAGGAGAGGTAGAGAGGTGAAGAGATTTAGGGAGGGAATTCCAGAGTTTAGGTCCAGGCAGCTGAAGGCACGGCCGCCAATGGTGGAGTGAAAATTGGGGATGCGCAAGAGGCCAGAATTGGAGTAATGCAGAGTTCTCGGAGGGTTGTAGGGCTGGAGGAGGTTACAGAAATAGGGAGGGGCAAGGCCATGGGAATGGGAATTTTAAAATTGAGGTGTTGCTAGACCAGGAACCAATGTAGGTCAGCAAGCACATGGGTGATCGTGACTTGGTGCGAGTTACGATACGCAAGGGCATGGATGAGGATTTCAGCAGCAGATGGGCTGAGGCGGGGTGGAGTCGGGCGATGTTACTGAGGTGGAAGTAGGCAGTCTTGGTGATGGAGAGGATATGGGGCCTGAAGCTCAGTTTAGGGTCAAAATAGGACACCGAGGTTGCGAACAGTCTGGTTCAGCCTGAAACGGTGGCCAGGGCGGGGGATAGAATCAGTGGCTAGGGAACGGAGTTTGTGGCAGGGACCGAAGAAAATGGCTTCAGATGTAAGCAATTGTGCCTCATCCAATACTGGATGTCGGACAAGCAGCGTGACAAATCAGAGGCGGGTTCAGCAGAGGCGAGGTCAGAGAGCTTGGACCTGTGGGAGAGCAGCAGCGCGACCGGCAGCACTTAAAACCGGCGGGTTCTGCAGAGGCGAGGTCAGAGAGCTTGGACCTGTGGGAGAGCAGCAGCACGACCGGCGGCACTTAAAACCGGCGGGTTCAGCAGAGGCGAGGTCAGAGAGCTTGGACCTGTGGGAGAGCAGCAGCGCGACCGGCGGCACTTAAAACCGGCGGGTTCAGCAGAGGCGAGGTCAGAGAGCTTGGACCTGTGGGAGAGCAGCAGCGCGGCCGGCGGCACTTAAAACCGGCGGGTTCAGCAGAGGCGGGACCACATCAACAGCAGAGGAGAGGGGTAAAAAGTAATGAGTGTGACGTCACCAGGGAGCAGTAAGTGATTGGTTGGTGAGTATTTCTCTTTTTTAAATTTAAACTCTGTAGTTTATAGTTACTAGGGTCTTTTCTGGTGTAGCAGGGACTGTTGGTAGACTATACAAGCGCCTTCGAGATATTTTTAATTGGTGATAGTAAATTAATTTAAATTAAGTAAAGGGAAGGTCATGCCAGGTGAGCCCAGCCCCGTGATATGCTCCTCTTGCTCTATGTGGGAATTCAGGGACACTGCCGGTGCCCCTGATGACCACGTGTGCCAGAGATGCATCCATCTGCAGCTACTAGCAAACCGCATTGAGGCGCTGGAGCTGCGGGTGGATGGGTTGTTGAGCATTCACGATGCTGAGAGGTTCGTGGATAACACGTTTAGTGAGTTGGTCACACCGCAGGGAAGGGCTGCACAGGAAGATAGGAAATGGGTGACCACCAGGAGGAGCAATAGAAGCAGGCAGGTAGTGCAGGAGACCCCTGTGACCATTCCCCTCTCAAACAGGTATACCGCTTTGGATACTGTTGAGGGGGATGACTCACCAGGGGAAGGCAGCAGCAGCCAACTTCCTGGCACTGGGGGTGCTCCTGCTGCCCAGGAAGGGGGGAAAAAGAGTGGGAGAGCAATAGTGGTAGGGGATTCAATAGTAAGGGGAACAGATAGGCGTTTCTGTGGCCGTAGACGTGAATCCAGGATGGTTTGTTGCCTCCCTGGTGCCAGGGTCAAGGATATCACTGAGCGGCTGCAGGGCATTCTGGAGGGGGAGGGTGAACAGCCAGAGGTCGTGGTCCACATTGGTACCAACGACATAGGTAAAAAGAGGGATGAGGTCCTGCAGCAAGAATTTAGGGAGCTAGGTGAAGGATTAAAGAGCAGGACCTCAAAGGTTGTAATCTCTGGATTACTCCCGGTGCCACGTGCTAGTGAGTATAGGAATGGGAAGATAGAACAGATGAATGCGTGGCTAAAGGGATGGTGCAGGAGGGAGGGCTTTAGTTTCCTGGATCACTGGGTCTGCTTCTGGGAAAGGTGGGACTTGTACAAGTCGGACGGTTTACACCTGAACCAGAGGGGAACCAATATCCTAGCGGGGAGGTTTGCTAGCACTGCTGGGGGGGGTTTAAACTAACTTGGCAGGGGGATGGGGTACAGAGTGGAGCTATAGCAGGGGGTGATTTACAGCCAAATACAGAGAAAAAAACAAGGCAGAGCAAATATGCGAAGGCAAAAGGGAATATGGCAGGGCTGGAAGGCATTTATTTTAATGCAAGGAGTCTTGCAAATAAGGTGGACGAACTGAAGTTGTTGTTGAACACATGGGAGTACGATATTGTTGCTATCACGGAGACATGGTTGAGGGAGGGTCAGGACTGGCAGCTCAATATTCCGGGGTATAGAATCTTCAGGCGAGACAGAGGGGGGTGTAAAAGGGGAGGGGGTGTTGCAATATTAATTAAGGAGTCAATTACTGCTGTAAGGAGGGATGATATATTAGCGGGTTCCTCTAATGAGGCCATATGGGTAGAACTTAAAAACAAAAAGGGGGCAAGCACTTTGCTGGGAGTGTACTATAGGCCCCCAAACAGTCAGGGGGAGATAGAGGAACAGATATGTAGGCAAATCTCAGAAAAGTGCGAAAATAATAGGGTAATAATAGTGGGGGATTTCAACTTCCCCAATATAAATTGGGATAGTCAGAGTGTGAAAGGCTTAGAGGGTGCAGAATTCTTAAAGTGCATCCAGGAGAGCTTTTTGAGCCAACATGTAGAAAGTCCTACAAGAGAGGGGGCGATACTGGGCCTAATTCTGGGGAATGTAGCCGGGCAAGTGGTGGAAGTGTCAGTAGGAGAGCATTTTGGCGATAGTGACCATAATTCGGTGAGATTTAAGGTGGTCATGGAAAAAGACAAAGACGGCCCGGAAATAAGGGTTCTAAATTGGGGGAAGGCCGATTTTAATATAAGGCAGGATCTGGCCAAAGTGGACTGGGAGCAGCTGCTTATAGGAAAATCCACATCAAGACAGTGGGAGACTTTCAGAAGGGAAATAGAGAGAGTACAACGCCAACATGTTCCTGTAAAGGTCAAGGGTGGGACCAACAAGCAAAGGGAACCTTGGATGACAAGGGATATAGAAAAATGCATTAGAAATAAAAGGGGGGCTTTTGGCAGTTACAAAAGACTAAAGACGGAAGAAGCCCTAGAGGAGTATAAAAAGTGCAGGGGCATACTTAAAAAAGAAATTAGGAGGGCGAGGAGGGGCCATGAAATAACACTGGCGAGCAAAATAAAGGAAAATCCTAAGATGTTTTATAAGTATATTAAGGGCAAGAGGATAACCAGGGAAAGGGTAGGGCCCATTAGGGACCAAAGTGGCAATCCGTGTGTAGAGCCAGATGATGTAGGCGGGGTTTTAAATGAGTTTTTTGCATCTGTGTTCACTATGGAGAGAGACGATGCAGACATAGAAATCGGGCAAGGGGACTGTGACATACTTGAACATATTAGCATCGAGAGGGAAGAGGTGCTAGCGGTTTTAGCAGGCCAAAAAGTGGATAAATCCCCAGGCCCGGACGAGATGTATCCCAGGCTGCTGTGGGAGGCAAAGGAGGAGATTGCAGGGGCTCTGACACAAATTTTCAGAACCTCTCTGGCCACAGGGGATGTACCAGAGGACTGGAGAACAGCTAATGTAGTACCACTATACAAGAAGGGTAGCAGGGATAAACCAGGGAATTACAGGCCAGTGAGCCTAACATCTGTGGTAGGGAAATTATTGGAAAAAATTCTGAGGGACAAAATTAGTCTCAACTTGGAGAGGCAAGGATTAATCGGGGATAGTCAGCATGGCTTTGTCAAGGGTAAATCATGTCTGACCAATCTGATTGAATTTTTCGAGGGGGCGACTAGGGGGGTGGATGAGGGAAATGCTGTGGATGTGGTTTACATGGACTTCAGTAAAGCTTTTGACAAAGTCCCGCATAGGAGACTGGTCAAGAAGGTAAGAGCCCATGGGATCCAGGGTGCCTTGGCACGTTGGATCCTAAACTGGCTGAGTGGCAGGAGGCAGAGGGCGATGGTCGAAGGATGCTTTTGTGTCCAGTGGGGTACCTCAGGGATCGGTGCTGGGTCCCTTGCTGTTTGTGATCTACATAAATGATTTGGATGAGAATGTAAAAGGTATGATCAGTAAGTTCGCAGATGACACGAAAATTGGTGGGGTGGTAAATTGCGAGGAGGAAAGCCTCAGGCTACAGGACGATATAAACGGGTTGGTCAGATGGGCGGAAAAGTGGCAAATGGAATTTAACCCTGAAAAGTGCGAGGTGATGCATTTTGGACGGACAAATAAGGCAAGGGAATACACAATGAGTGGTAGGACCCTAGGAAGTACAGAGGGTCAGAGGGACCTTGGTGTACATGTACATAGATCTCTGAAGGCAGCGGAACAGGTAGATAAGGTGGTTAAAAAGGCATATGGGATACTTGCCTTCATTAGCCGAGGCATAGAATATAAGAGCAGGGAGGTTATGATGGAGCTGTACAAAACGCTGGTGAGGCCACAGCTGGAGTACTGTGTGCAGTTCTGGTCGCCTCACTATAGGAAGGATGTGATTGCTTTGGAGAGGGTGCAGAGAAGATTCACCAGGATGTTACCTGGGATGGAGCGCCTCAGCTATGAAGAAAGACTAAACAGGCTGGGGTTGTTTTCCTTGGAGCAAAGAAGGCTGAAGGGGGACCTGATTGAGGTGTACAAAATGATGAGGGGCATATAGGGTAGATAAAGAGGAACTTTTCCCCTTAGTAGGGGGGTCAATAACAAGGGGGCATAGATTCAGGGTAAGGGGCAGGAGATTTAGAGGGGATTTGAGGAGGAACTTTTTCACCCAGAGGGTGGTTGGAATCTGGAACTCACTGCCTGAAAGGGTGGTAGAGGCAGGAACCCTCACAACATTCAAGAAGCATTTGGATGAGCACTTGAAATGCCATTGCATACAAGGCTATGGACCAAATGCTGGAAAATGGGATTAGACAGGACAGGGGTGGATGGGCGGCGCGGACACGATGGGCCGAAGGGCCTCTTTCTGTGCTGTAAAACTCTATGACTCAATGGAGGGGGTCGAGAGAGGTGGTGGTGAGGCAGTGCAGGGTGTCGTCAGCATACATGTGGAAACTGACGTTTTTTTGGATAATGTCATCAAGGGGCAGCATGTAGATGAGAAATAGGAGGAGGCTAAGGATATATATATCCTTGGGGCCTCCAGAGGTAATGGTGCAGCAGTGGGAAGAGAAGCCATTGCAGGTGATTCTCTGGCTACGACTGGATTGGAACCAGATGAGGGCAGTCCCACCCAGCTGGACAACAGAGGAGAGGCGTTGGAGGAGGATGGTGTGGTCAACTGTGTCAAAGGCTGCAGACATGTCGAGAAGGTTGAGAAAGGATAATTTACTTTGGTCAGTCACATAGGATTTTATTTGTGACTTTGATAAGTGCCGTGGCAAGGGCGGAAACCTGACTGGAGTGGTTCAAATTGCAGTAAAGCTGGGCACAGATTTGGGAGGCGACAACACGCGCAAGGACTTTGGAGAGGATAGGGAGGTTGGAGATGGGGCGGTAGTTTGAATGTACTGAGGGATCAAGAATGGCTTTTTTGTGGAGAGGGGTGATGACAGCAAATTTGGAGAGGGGGACAGGGCCCGAGGAGAGAGAACCGTTAACAATATCAGCTGACATGGGGGTCAGGAAGGGAAGTTGGGTGGTCAGCAGTTTGGCGGGTATAGGGTCGAGGGAGCAGGTGGTGGGTCTCATGGACAAGATGAGCTTGGAGAGGGCATGAGGGGAGATAGGAGAGAAACTAGAGAAAGATTCGAGTTCAGGGCTAGGGCAGGGGGGCAACCTTAGGGTAAATTTGGTTTGGTGGGTTAGGGGAAGAGAGGGAAGAGGCAGAGGCAGCTGAACAGATGGATTCAATCTTAGTGACAAAGAATTAGATGGATCATTGTCTTTTTTCAATCGAGCAATTCCTATGTTCCTAATTGTATATGTTCAGCACTGATTTGAGGACTCCTACTTCAAAACTGGATGAACAAACATTAGCAAAATCTGAGTAAATGGTCACTGATGATGAAGTTAAGCAGCATACTCAAGCTCCACAGTCAAACTGAGAAGTGTTATCGTGGCTCAGTGACAGCACTCTTACCTCAGTCAGAAAATTGCAGGGGCAAGTCCCACTCTAGGAATTTGAGCAAATATCCAGGCTGACAAGCCCAGTGCAGCACTAAGGGAGTGCTACACTGTTGGCGGTGCTGTTTTTTCGATGAGACTTTAAGTTGACGCCCTTGTGGAATAGAGCTTATCTGTATGATTTGATAATATTTTAAATGCAATGCTTTTCTTAAAATTATGATATATAATGTCTGTTAGAAGCATAAAACCTCTGTTACAATGTGTATAACCTTAGTTAAAAAGACAAGGCGGAGAAGTAAAGCATGATGGTAAAATTAAGCCAACATTATGTTAACTGCGAGAATAGTGCTGAAGTGGTGTAGATTTTCTGTTATGTTAAAAACAAGAAGCCAGTGAAGGACAAATATTAAGGAAGTTTCAAAGTTAGAGGGTTTTCAACACCTAACATCCCTTATCGCTGAAGTTACAGACCAGGCTATAATGGGCAGGCTATAATGGGCTATGTGAAAGGCAAAAGACATCTGTTGTAATTCGTGTGAAGTTTGTTTGTGTAAAAGTTTGGAGAGAAAAGCTCATTCAGAAAAAGGGAGGGAATCATAGACTGTACTATTGAAGGTCAGGTATTAGCAACAAGAATGGTGAGATAGCCCAAGCAGCTGCAAGTTGCCAAGTATTTTCAGGGGGAAAAGATATAAAAAAGCAGCAATTGAACACTGGAGGCAGCGTGAAACCAGAGGAAGAGAAACTTCAGTCAACAGAACACAGCAAGCCTGAGAAGAGAGACTGTGCTGCAGTCACCCGGTGGGCACGCTGCTGGGGTTTCAAGGAACAGACTGCGACTATCATCGTTAAGTCTTCTCTTCTTACGCAGTCCCTCGGAACCGAGGATGACTTGCTTCCACATTAAAAATGAGTTCTCAGGTGACTGATGAATCCAATGCGGGACCTACATTCTCTGTCATAGGTGGGGCAGACAGTGGTTGAAGGGGCGGGTGGGTGGGGTGCTTGGGTTGAAGTGCGCTCCTGCCACTGTTTGCGCTTGGCTTCCGCTTGCTCCCGGCGAAGAGACTCGAGATGTTCGGCGCCTTCCCGGATGCTTCTCCTCCACTTTGTGCAGTCTTGGGCCAGGGATTCCCAGGTGTCGGTGGGGATGTTGCACTTTTTCAAGGAGGCTTTGTACTTCTTTGTACTGGATGTAAAGTGCTTAATAAATCTGTTACACTTATACACAATATACCTGTACCAGGAGTGGTTTGTTATAGTCACTGACAATTTAAATTTAAATTACGGATCTTACAGGTCTCACGATCTTACACCCTGCCTGCCGACTCAAAATGAAATAAAAGATCCCATGGCACTATTTGCCAAGCAGGGAGTTCTCTTCGGTGTCCTGGCCAATAATTAGCCCTCAAAACGGAGTAATTGCTCCTTCATCTTATTGCTGTTTGTGGGACTTGCTCTGTGCAAATTGTCTGCTAGGTTTCCTTACAAAACAACAGTAACTACACGTCAAAATAATTCATTGGTTGTGAAGGCTTGGGATGTTCTGAGGATCTGAAAGGCGCTGTATAAATGCAAGTCATTTCTTTCTTACCCTGCCTGAGATTCTTAGCACCACTGAGTGAACAGGAAAACCAACAGAGCATGCCATTGGCTGAACCAGAAAACCAACAGAGCATGCCACTGGCTGAACTGGAAAACCAACAGAGCATGCCACTGGCTGAACTGGAAAACCAACAGAGCATGCCATTGGCTGAACCAGAAAACCAACAGAGCATGCCATTGGCTGAACTGGAAAACCAACAGAGCATGCCACTGGCTGAACTGGAAAACCAACAGAGCATGCCATTGGCTGAACTGGAAAACCAACAGAGCATGCCATTGGCTGAACCAGGAAACTAACAGAGCACGCCATTGGCTGAACCAGAAAACTAACAGAGCACGCCATTGGCTGAACCAGAAAACCAACAGAGCACGCCATTGGCTGAACAGGAAAACCAACAGAGCATGCCATTGGCTGAACCAGAAAACCAACAGAGCATGCCATTGGCTGAACCAGAAAACCAACAGAGCACGCCATTGGCTGAACCAGAAAACCAACAGAGCATGCCATTGGCTGAACCAGAAAACCAACAGAGCATGCCATTGGCTGAACCAGAAAACTAAGAGCACGCCATTGGCTGAACTGGAAATCCTGTGACGGCCACTGTTGTCTGAATGGTGAAAGCTGGTTGGGAATTCCTGTGCATATGATTGGTTGAAGTTTTGAACAGAAGCTGTAAGCAACTTTTGTATTTTATAAATAGAAAAACTGGGATAAAGGCAGAGAAAGAATGCAGGGTCGAACAGGTCGGTCACACTCCTGACAGAACACTGAAGAAAATAAAGAGAAAGCCAGTCATTCAAGTGGAGTCTAACATTTACAAACTATTACAACTACCCTGTAATTGGCAACAGTTTATAACTAAAATTACCCAGATTTCCCTATTTAAAATATTGATGAACATTCAGGTTAGCAGCTGAACATCACAACTCTGCTCCAGCCAGACAACTACCCATAAATCCTGTATTAAAGTATAAATATATAGTGTCATGGAAATAGAATCGAAGGAATGCCAAAGCAGTAAAAATGACAACTTTAGCAGGTGGTGTAGAACTGATCGGGCAATGTGGTGTAGGAGACGGGCTGTGGTAGTGACGTACGTTTTTCCTGAAGGTGAAGTGATCTGGAAACAGTATCTTCTGTCCTCACAATCCACTGCCATGACTGAGCAATTATCCAGGTCCAGGATCAGTCCTCCGGCCACTGCCCCTCGTGGCTGACACATCAGGTTACCTCCTTGAGTAAAGAAGTACAACCTTTCCCACGATGTAGACACCAGGCCTGTTTTACTAATGGGAAAAAAGGACAAAGGGATGGAACTATACCCGAGTTAGCACAACTGAGTAACATTTATAACAAATAAAAACAGAGAGAGCAAAAGAGTTAACATTTCAGGTTGATGACCTTTTGGCAGAACTGAAATTTAACAGTTTTAAAACAAGTACAGGTGCTGAGAAAGGGAGGAGGAGGAGGGTAAAGAACAAAAGCGAAGGTCTGTGATAGGGTGGAAAGCAGGAGAGATAAAATGAAAAAGGGATGATGGTGTCAATCATAGAATCAGAGAAAGTTACAGCACAGAAAGAGGCCATTCGGCCCATCGTGTCCGTGCCGGCCGATAAAGAGCTCTCCAGCCTAATCCCACTTTCCAGCTCTTGGTCCGTATCCTTGTAGGTCCCGGCACTTCAAGTGCGTATCCAAGTACTTTTTAAATGTGATGAGGGTCTCTGCCTCGACCGCCCTTTCAGGCAGTGAGTTCTCCTCTAATCCTTCTCCCAATTACTTTAAATCTATGTCCCCTGGTTATTGATCTCTCTGCTCAGGGAACTAGATCCTTCCTATCCACTCTATCGAGGCCCCTCATAATTTTATACACCTCAATCAAGTCTCCCCTCAGCCTCCTCTGGTCCAAAGAAAACAACCCCAGCCGATCCAATCTTTTCTCATAGCTAAAATTCCCCAGCTCAGGCAACATCCTTGTAAATCTCCTCTGTACCCCCTCTAGTGCAATCACATCTTTCCTGTAATGTGGTGACCAGAACTGCACGCAGTATTATAGCTGCAGCCTTACTAGTGTTTTATACAGTTGAAGCATAACCCCCCCTGCTCTTGTATTCTATACCTCAGCTAATAAAGGCAAGCATTCCGTGTGCCTTCTTAACCACCTTATCAAGGCAATGGGGGGGCAACAGTGGGTATATCAGTTTAATCACTCCTGCCTTCCACCCTATCACAGACAGAATAGTGGAGGCAAAAGCCCAGGAATCATTTTGATGCTGCGACTGGATGGATGAACAACGATGGGCCAAATGACCTTTCTCATCCCTAATCAGCTTGCGACGCTGTGCTGCTGCTGTGGCTCAGTGACAAACCCCGCAGTGAGTGTGCGCATCAGCAGAGCTGCAGTGACATTCTGGATGCGTCGTTCCGTCAAGGACTGACTCACTGCTGTCAGCGAGCAGTTTGAAGAGGTGTGATCATTTTAATGGCCAGAGAGTTGCACTCATGGTGGATTGCCCTGTAACATCTCCCTGTTGTTGAAAGCACTACAGTTGTCCCCAGGGGTAGATGTGTTCCTGTAGGTGTGTGATGCCCAAGACTGTAAGGGTTCTGTGCAATACTGTTCACGGTGTAAACTGTGCAGCATTTAATGTGCTCCCACTAATTTTACTCCAGTTGAAATTACGGGCAAATAATTACTGATTTCAGTAGAGATCTGTGGAGGCCTGCACAAGCTTGAAATCAGAACCCAGAAATTCCTGCTGAAGATTTTAGGCTCAATGGTAAACAACCCACTCCCAACAAGAATGGGATTAGCGGGAGTTAAAATGCTCGCAGAGCCGTAATCACCCGATCTCTCGCCATGTTAACAGGCGCGCTCTGATCAGCCAGCGAGGCCCATGCACCAGGCAAGTGAGGGTCTCATTCAAACTCAAAAGTCAGGTCTGATGACGCCATTGGGCACCAGGGACGAGCGAGCGGTGGCACAGAGGGCCATAAAGGTAAATACATTGATTTTTAATGTCACTTCCAGTTATCCAATGTATATGTGTCACACTTCTCCTTGTCGCTCCTGATCTGCCTCATATAACACTCCTGCTCTCAGCTCTCACTGCAAGAGGAAGGCAGGGCCCGTTACTGAGAGACAGGACTAATCTGGCTTTCTTTGTATACTTTAAAATGGTCTACTCCTTTTAGTGGGAACAGACCAATTCTGCACCCAGCTGAAGTCTGGGATAATCTCCCGCTTCCCAGTGGCATTACATAAGAACATAAGAAATAGGAGCAGGAGTAGGCCAATCGGCCCCTCAAGCCTGCTCCGCCATTCAATAAGATCATGGCTGATCTGATCCTAACCGCCAATCTACTATCACAGAACCATCTCCTGAATCTAACAGAATTAGACACACGAAATAGGAGCAGGATCAGGCTACACGGCCCCTGGGCCCGCTCCGCTACCCACAGGGCCATGTCCGATCCGAACCTAGACTCATGTCCAAATTCCTGCCCGCTCCCCGTAACCCTTAATTCCCTTTACTTCTAGGAAACTGTCTATTTCTGTTTTAAATTTATGTAATGATGTAGCTTCTACAGCTTTTTGGGGCAGCATATTCCATGGACCTACCACCCTCTGAGTGAAGTAGTTCCTCCTCATCTCAGTTTTGAAAGAGCAGCCCCTTATTCTAAGACTATGCCCCCTAGTTCTAGTTTCACCCATCATCGGGAACATCCTCCCCACATCCACCCGATCCAACCCCTTCACAATCTTATGTTTCAATAAGATCGCCTCTCATTCTTCTGAACTCCAATGAGTAGAGTCCCAATCTACTCAACCTCTCCTCATATGTCCATCCCCTCATCCCCGGGATTAACCGAGTGAACCTTCTTTGTACTGACTCGAGAGCAAGTATGTCTTTTCTTAAGTATGGACACCAAAACTGTACGCAGTATTCCAGGTGCGGTCTCACCAATACCTTGTACAACTGAAGCAATACCTCCCTATTTTTATATTCTATCCCCCTAGCAATGAAAGCCAACATTCCATTGGCCTTCTTAATCACTTGCTGCACCTGCATACTAACCTTTTGAGTTTCGTGCACCAGGACCCCCAGATCCCTTTGTACTTCAGTACTTTCCAGTTTCTTGCCATTAAGATAACTTGCTCTACGATTTTTCCTGCCAAAGTGCATAACCTCACACTTTCCAGTATTGTATTCCATCTGCCAAATCTCTGCCCACTTACTAATTCACTCACTTCCTCTCTCAGCGATAGGCAGGAGCGGCAAGAACAGACCGGCCGCCGAGCAGAGGATGGGCATTCTGTCTAATTATATGACACACACATGCACACAAATGTATGTCTGTCACTGTCTAAAGTTTCAATATTAACAGCTATGGAGTTAACAGAATGAAAATGTAACGCCCTTACTTTCGAATATTCAGGTAGCCAGCCTTTTGAAGGAGGTTCCTGTTAGCTGGTTTGGATGCAGCAGTGTTGTTATCGGGGATATAGATGATCTCATTAGCTAACAGCAGCTCCTGCTGAGCCAATCGCATACTCTCAGCCTCCGTGTCCAGTTGCCCTTGGATACTGTATTAGATAATGTACAACACACACATCTAGTACCGTGGACAGGTTCAACAAAAGACAGTGTACTTAACAATATTTGACTGTAACTATAAAGGATTCCTCTTTAAACAAATTTTTTTTTTTCCACATTGAACAGATGAGAGACATTTGTTGAGTATCTCTTCTTTGAAAACTATGGCCCGGAATTTGCGGTCAGCGACGAAGTGAATGCGTTTGCTGCTGGCCCCGAAGTAAGCTTCCACGAAGATCTCGCCATCTCTGTGGTGAGAACTTCCAACGTGCTGTTGAAATCAACAAAGTATAGTGGTGACTCCCATAGTGCGAGCTGCTGTGAGGTCAACAAGCTGTCCAAGCAGCCAATCACAATGCAGAATTCTCACAGGCTGAGAACCAGGAAGTCATTGAATCATAGAATGGTTACAGCACAGAAGGAGGCCATTCAGCCCATCAAGCCCGTGCCGGCTCTCTGCAACGATACTTCAGTCAGTCCCACTCCCCCGCCCTTTCCCTGTAGCCCTGCAATTTTTTCCCCTTCAGGTACTTATCCAATTCCCTTTTGAATGTCACGATTGAATCTGCCTCCACCACCCTCTCAGGCAGTGCATTCCAGATTCTAACCACTCGCTGCGTAAAAAAGTTTCCCCTCATGTCGCCTTTGGTTCTTCTGCCAATCACCTTAAATCTGTGTCCTCTGGTTCTCGACCCTTCTGCCAATGGGAACAGTTTCTCTCTGTCTAGACCCCTCATGATTTTGAACACCTCCATCAAATCTCCTCTCAACCTTCTCTGCTCCAAGGAGAACAACCCCAGCTTCTTCAGTCTATCCACATCACTGAAGTCCGTCATTCCTGGAACCATTCTCGTAAATCTTTTCTGCACCTTCTCTGAGGCCTTCACATCCTTCCTAAAGTGCGCTGCCCAGAATTGGACACAATACTCCAGTTGAGGTCGAACCAGTGTTTTATACAGGTTCATCATAACTTCCTTGCTTTTGTACTCTATGCCTCTATTTATGAAGCCCAGGATTCCGTATATGTTTTTTGAACCGTTTTCTCAACCTGCCCTGCCACCTTCAACGATTTGTGCACATATACCCCCAGGTCTCTCTGTTCATGCACCCACTTCAGGATTATACCCTTTAGTTTATATTGCCTCTCCTCAAGCTTCCTACCAAAATGTATCACTTCACGCTTTTCTGCGTTAAATTTCATCTGCCCATTCCACCAGCCTGTCTATGTCTTCCTGAAGTCTATCACTATCCTCCTCACTGTTCACTATACTTCCAAGTTTTGTGCCATCTGCAAATTTTGAAATTGTGCCCTGTACACCCACATCCAAGTCATTAATATATATCAAGACAAGCAGTGGTCCTGGTACCGACCCCTGGGGAACACCACTGTGTACCTTCCTCCAGTCCGAAAAACAACCGTTCACCACTACTCTCTGTTTCCTGTCACTTAGCCAATTCTGTATCCATGCTGCCATTGTCCCTTTTATTCCATTGGCTTCAACTTTGCTGGCAAGCCTTTTATGTGGCACTTTATCAAACAACTTTTGGAAGTCCATGTACACCACATCAACCGCATTGCCCTCATCAGCCCCCTCTGTTACCTCATCAAAAAACTCAATCAAGTTAGTGAAACACGATTTGTCTTTAACAAATCCGTGCTGGCTTTCTTTAATTAATCCACACTTGTCCAAGTGACTGTTAATTTTGTCCCGGATTATCGTTTCTAAAAGCTTCCCCACTACCGAGGTTAAACTGACTGGCCTGTAGTTGCTGGGTTTATCCTTACATCCTTTTTTGAACAATGGTGTAACATTTGCAATTCTCCAGTCCTCTGGCACTACCCCCGTATCCAAGGAGGATTGGAATATTATGGCCAGTACCTCTGCGATTTCCACCCTTACCTCCCTCAGCATCCTAGGATGCATCCCATCTGGTTCTGGTGATTTATCTACGTTAAGTATAGTCAGCCTTTCTAGTACCTCCTCTTTATCAATTTTTATCCCATCCAGTATCTCAACTACCTCTTCTTTCACTATGACTTTGGCAGCATCTTCTTCCTTGGTAAAGACAGATGCAAAGTACTCATTTAGTACCTCAGCCATGCCCTCCACCTCCATGTGTAGGTCTCCTTTTTGGTCCCTAATCGGCCCCACCCCTCCTCTTACTACCCGTTTACTATTTATATGCCACAGAAGATTTTGGATTCCCTTTTATGTTAGCTACAAATCTATTCTCATACTCTCTCTTTGCCTCTCATTTATTTTTTCACTTCCCCTCTGAACTTTCTATATTCAGCCTGGTTCTCACTTGTATTCGCAACCTGACATCTGTCATACACACCCTTTTTCTGCTTCATCTTACTCTCTATCTCTTTCGTCATCCAGGGAGCTCTGGCTTTGGTTGCTCTACCGTTCCCCCTCGTGGGAACGTACCTCGACTGTACCCGAACCATCAGCTCTTTAAAGGCAGCCCATTGTTCGATTACAATTTTGCCTGCCAATCTTTGATTCCAATTTACCCGGGCCAGATCCGTTCTCACCCACTGAAATTGGACCTCCTCCAATTAAGTATTTTTTACTCGAGATTGCTTCTTGTCCTTTTCCATAGCTAATCTAAACTTTATGAGGAAAGGGAAACAAGGATAGAAGCAAAAGACAGGAAGGAGAAAAGCAAAAGTGGCAGTCAGAGAAATCAAGGGTTTAAATCAAACATGGCCACAGTAGATAATAATTCTAAAAGGTCTAAAAGTGTTAAAAAAAACAAGCCTGAAGGCTTTGTATCTTAATGAGAGGAGCATTCGTAATAAGGTGGGTGAATTAGCTGCGCAAATAGATGTAAATGGATATGATATGATTGGGATTACGGCAACATGACTCCAGGGTGACCAAGGCTGGGAACTCAACATCCAGGGGTATTCAATATTCAGGAAAGACAGGCAAAAAGGAAAAGGAGGTGGGGTAGCATTGCTGTTTAAAGAGGAGATTAACACAATTGTAAGGAAGGGTATTAGCTCTGATGATGTGGAATCTGTATGGGTAGAGCTGAGAAATACCAAGGGGCAGAAAACGTTAGTGGGAGTTGTATACAGACCCCCAAACAGTAATGCGGAGGTTGGGGATGGCATTAAACGGGAAATTAGAGACGTGTGCAATAAGGGCACAGCAGTTATCATGGGTGACTTTAATCTACATATAGATTGGGCTAACCAAATTAGTTACAATACTGTGGAGGAGGAATTCCTGGAGTGTATACGGGATGGTTTCCTGGGCCAATATGTCGAGGAACCAACTAGAGATCAGGCCATCTTAGACTGGGTATTATATAATGAGAAAGGAATAATTAGCAATCTTGTTGTGCGAGGTCCCTTGGGGCGGAGCGATCATAATATGATCGAATTCTTCATTAAGATGGAGAGTGAAGTAATTGACTCAGAGACTAGGGTCCTGAATTTAAATAAAGGAAACTATGATGGTCTGAGGCGCGAGTTGGGTAGGATTGATTGGGGAATGTTACTCAAAGGGTTGACGGTGGATAGGCAATGGCAAACATTTAAAGATCGCATGGATGAACTACAGAATTTGTTCATCCCTGTTTGGCATAAAAATAAAACAAAAAAGGTGACTCAACCGTGGCTAACAAGGGGAATTAGGGATAGCATAAGATCCAAGGAGAGGACATACAAATTGGCCAGAAAAAGCAGTAAACTTGAGGATTGGGAGCAGTTTAGGATTCAGCAAAGGAGGACAAAGGGATTAATTAAGAGGGGGAAAATAGAGTATGAGAGTAAGCTTTCAGGGAACATCAAAACTGACTGCAAAAGCTTCTATAGATATGTGAAGAGAAAAAGTTTGGTGAAATCAAGCGTAGGTCCCTTGCAGTCAGAATCAGGGGAATTTATAATGGGGAACAAAGAAATGGCTGACCAATTAAATACATACTTTGGTTCTGTCTTCACAAAGGAGGACACAAATAACCTCCCAGAGATGTCGGGGAACATAGGGTCTAATGAGAGGGAGGAACTGAATGAAATCAGTATTTGTAGGGAAATGGTGTTAGGAAAATTGATGGGATTGAAGGCTGATAAATCCCCAGGGCCTGAAATCTACATCCTAGGGTACTTAAGGAAGTGGCCCTAGAAATAGTAGATGCATTGCTGGTCATCTTCCAAAATTCTATAGATTCTGGAATAGTTCCCATGGATTGGAGGGTAGCTAATGTAACCTCACTATTCAAAAAAGTAGAGAGAAAATGGGGAATTATAGACCAGTAAGCCTGACATCGGTAGTGGGGAAAATGCTAGAGTCCATTATAAAAGTTGTAATAGCAGAGCACTTGGAAAACAGTGACAGGATCGGACAAAATCAACATGGATTTACAAAAGGTAAATCGTGCTTGACTAATCTACTGGAATTTTTTGAGGATGTAACTGGTAGAATAGATAAGGGAGAACCAGTGGATGTGGTGTATTTGGACTTTCAGAAGGCTTTCGATTAGGTCCCGCATAACAGATTAGCATGTAAAGTTAAGGCACATGGGATTGGGGGCAAGATACTGACTTAGATAGAAAACTGGTTGGCAGACAGGAAGCAAAGAGTTGGAATAAACGGGTCTTTTTCCGAGTGGCAGGCAGTGACTAGTGGGGTACCGCAGGGATCGGTCCTAGGACCCCAGCTATTCACAATACATATTAATGATCTAGCCGAGGGAACTAGATGTAATATCTCCAAGTTTGCGGACGACACAAAGCTGGGTGAGCGTGTGTGCTGTGAGGAGGATGCCGAGAAACTCCAGTATGATTTGGACAGGTTGGGTGATTATACTGCATCTGCCCAATGTGGATAAATGCGAGGTTATCCACTTTGGTGGCAAAAACAGGAAAGCAGATTATTACCTGAACGGCAATAGATTGGGAGAAGGGGAAGTGCAACGAGACCTGGGTATCCTTGTGCACCAGTCGCTGATGGTAAGCATGCAGGTGCAGCAGGCAGTTAAGAAGGCAAATGGTATGTTGGCCTTTGTAGCGAGAGGGTTCGAGTACAGGAGCAAGGATGTCTTGCTGCAGTTGTACAGGGCCTTGGTGAGACCACACCTTGAGTATTGTGTGCAGTTTTGGTCGCCTTATCTGAGGAAGGATGTTCTTGCCATGGAGATAGTGCAGCGAAGATTCACCAGACTGATACCTGGGATGGCAGGAATTTCGTATGAGGAGAGATTGGGTCGATTGGGCTTATACTTGCTGGAATTTAGAAGAGAGGGGATCTCATTGAAACTTATAAAATTCTAACAGGACTAGACAGACTAGATGCAGGAAGGATGTTCCCGATGGCGGGGGAGTCCAGAACCAGGGGTCACAGTCTAAGGATAAGGGGTAAGCCATTTAGGACAGAGATGAGGAGGCACTTCTTCACCCAGAGAGTGGTGAACCTGTGGAATTCTCTACCACAGAAGGCAGTTGAGGCCAATTCATTAAATATATTCAAGAAGGAGTTAGATATATTTCTTAAGGCTAAAGGGATCAAGGTATATGGGGAGAAGACAGGGACAGGGTACTGAATTTGGATGATCAGCCATGATCGCATTGAATGGCGGAGCAGGCTCGAGGGGCCGAATGGTCTACTCCTATCTTCTATGTTTCTATGATACTATGATCTACGTCTATGATGCTATGATCACTAAATATTCCCCTACTGACACTTGCTCCACTTGACGCACCTCATTCCCCAGAACCAGATCCAGCAATGCCTCCTTCCTCATTGGGCTGGAAACGTACTGATCAAGAAAGTTCTCCTGAACACATTTCAGAAATTCTTCCCCCTCTCTGCCCTTTACACTATTACTATCCCAGTCTATATTAGGATAGTTGAAGTCCCCCATTATCACTACACTATAGTTCTTGCACCTCTCTAATTTCTCTGCAAATTTGCTCCTCTATATCCTTCCCACTAGTTGGTGGCCTATAGAATACACCTAGTAGTGTAATGGCACCTCTACCGTTTCTTAACTCTAATCAAATAGATTCTGTCCTTGACCCTTCCAGGACATCCTCTCTCTCCACCATTGTAACATTCTCCTTATCCAATACTGCCGCCCCACCTCCTTTCATTCCTTCCCTATCTTTCCTGAACACCTTGAATCCAGGAATACTTTGTACCCAATCCTGCCCTTTTCTGAGCCAGGTCTCCGTTATCGCCACAACATCATAGTCCCATGTGGCTATTTGCGCCTGCACCTCACTAACCTTATTTACCACGCTTCGTGCGTTTACACACATGCACTGTAAACCTCTCTTAGGCCTTCTTGTATTCTCTCTGTGTCTGATCCCACCTAATACTGTACTATTTCTTACTCTAGTGCTAACTGTCTCTCCCAATCGTTTGTGCACCTTGTTTCTCTTTTCTAATGCTACATCCTGGTGCCCATCCCCTGCCAAATTAGTTTAAATCCTCCCCAACAGCACTAGCAAACCAACCCTCCCCCCTCAGAATGTACTGCAGCTGCTCAGTGACATCCTTGACCCTGGCACCAGAGGCAAAACATACCATCCTGGAATCATGTTTGCGGCTGCAGAAACACCTGTCTGTTCCCCTAACAATGGAATCTCCTCCCACTATTGCTTTCCCAATCTTCCTGCCCCCCCCCCCCCCCCCCGTATAGCTGAGCCACCCGTGGTTCCGTGGACTTGGCTCTGGCTGTACTCCCCAGAGGAACTATCGCCCTCACCCGTGTCAGTTAGAGAGTGAGATGCACGCAAGGGACTCCTGCACTACCTGCCTGGTTTTCCTGGTCTGTCTGGTGGTCACCCGTTCCCTCTCTGCCTGCACAGTCTTACGCTGCAGGGTGACCACCTTCTGAAACGTGCTGTCCACGCAGCTTTCAGCCTCACAGATGCACCGTTTGTAAGCTCCTTTGATTCTAACTTTTTAAAAATGTTAGAGCAAAACAAAGATTAGGGCTCTTGCATGGGGATAAGGTAAACCTGAAATAAAGATGAACAAACTTTTTTAACAAATACATTTTTTAAAGTTTCTTTAAAAATTTAATTTTTATTAAAATGGATACCTTTTACACACCACAAAATTTAAATGAGTTTTTCAGGGCCATCCCATTTGTTTAGCAGCTGTTTTTACACAGCGCAGCCAGTGTTGGAGCAGTGAATGACGGACCGTAATTTCAGGATTTCCGTGTTAGGCTGTGAAGCGCTAAATCCTGACGTTGCGGTCAGTTTGAAAGGCGAAATGACTGCGAACGCTGCCAGTTCACCGTCATCAGGACCGCAAGTTCCGGGCCAATAAAACCACCGTGAGGGATAAACCCCTGCAATCAGGAAAGTAAAAACTATTAAACAGTACACTTGCAGTGATTGGAAAGGATAATTTTTATAACCTTTGAACCATGGTTGCAACAGAAGACAAAAATTCGTCCAGTTTCTTAGAAAACATCTCCACTCCCATCTTGAAAAAGTTGATCTGAAATACACAAGATGATTAGAGAAGTGAATTCTCACAAGTTTCAAATGTTCTGTGCTTTATGGGACAGAATAACTGTTACATATCTTCCAGTTCCACTCCTTCAAAACACTTCTGGAATCCACACAATAGAAGGAAAGTTTAATCTAGTAAAAGGTAAATGTAAAGAGGAGAGTCGCAATGATGTTGCCATATTAACAGCACATTCTCGAGAAGTGCTGGCCAAGCTCTGGTCTTCACAGAGGCTTGGAGACCATAGATCAAGTTTAAATCCTCGCTCATCTCCACGTGCTGATAACATTTAAATCTTAACTCAGAACAGCAAGATGCAGTAGTAAGAACAGTCCTTTCCAAACTTCCAGACTCAAAATTCAAACAGAACAAACCAGGGCAAATAGGCTGAATTATCCTGGCTGTGAGTCTGGGAGCCCTTGTACCCCACGGACAAGTTAGGTGTGCCTCGACTAGACTGTTTATCTTAAAACCAGACGGAAACTGACATCGTTTACTTGCTTTGTCTGGATTTCACCAAAACATACAACAATAATGAATATATTAGCATAAACTGTTTCTTATATTTACTAAAAATAAAAGTTTTCTTCGGCTCCCATTTATATCAAGAGATTTGCTGATTCCAGAGGATCCTGATAGAATCACTCTGCCTACAGACATCAGCCCAGTGAGCACTAGAGGCTGAATCACTCTGCCTAGACATCAGCCCAGTGAGCACTAGAGGCTGAATCACTCTGCCTAGACATCAGCCCAGTGAGCACTAGAGGCTGAATCACTCTGCCTAGACATCAGCCCATCAGTGAGCACTAGAGGCTGAATCACTCTGCCTAGACATCAGCCCAGTGAGCACTAGAGGCTGAATCACTCTGCCTAGACATCAGCCCAGTGAGCACTAGAGGCTGAATCACTCTGCCTAGACATCAGCCCAGTGAGCACTAGAGGCTGAATCACTCTGCCTAGACCTCAGCCCAGTGAGCACTAGAGGCTGAATCACTCTGCCTACAGACATCAGCCCATCAGTGAGCACTAGAGGCTGAATCACTCTGCCTAGACCTCAGCCCAGTGAGCACTAGAGGCTGAATCACTCTGCCTACAGACATCAGCCCAGTGAGCACTAGAGGCTGAATCACTCTGCCTAGACATCAGCCCATCAGTGAGCACTAGAGGCTGAATCACTCTGCCTAGACATCAGCCCATCAGTGAGCACTAGAGGCTGAATCACTCTGCCTAGACATCAGCCCAGTGAGCACTAGAGGCTGAATCACTCTGCCTAGACATCAGCCCAGTGAGCACTAGAGGCTGAATCACTCTGCCTAGACATCAGCCCAGTGAGCACTAGAGGCTGAATCACTCTGCCTAGACATCAGCCCAGTGAGCACTAGAGGCTGAATCACTCTGCCTAGACATCAGCCCATCAGTGAGCACTAGAGGCTGAATCACTCTGCTTACAGACATCAGCCCAGTGAGCACTAGAGGCTGAATCACTCTGCCTAGACATCAGCCCATCAGTGAGCACTAGAGGCTGAATCACTCTGCCTAGACATCAGCCCAGTGAGCACTAGAGGCTGAATCACTCTGCCTAGACATCAGCCCATCAGTGAGCACTAGAGGCTGAATCACTCTGCCTAGACATCAGCCCAGTGAGCACTAGAGGCTGAATCAATCTGCCTAGACATCAGCCCAGTGAGCACTAGAGGCTGAATCACTCTGTCTAGACATCAGCCCATCAGTGAGCACTAGAGGCTGAATCACTCTGCCTAGACATCAGCCCAGTGAGCACTAGAGGCTGAATCACTCTGCCTAGACATCAGCCCATCAGTGAGCACTAGAGGCTGAATCACTCTGCCTAGACATCAGCCCAGTGAGCACTAGAGGCTGAATCACTCTGCCTAGACATCAGCCCAGTGAGCACTAGAGGCTGAATCACTCTGCCTACAGACATCAGCCCAGTGAGCACTAGAGGCTGAATCACTCTGCCTAGACATCAGCCCAGTGAGCACTAGAGGCTGAATCACTCTGCCTAGACATCAGCCCAGTGAGCACTAGAGGCTGAATCACTCTGCCTACAGACATCAGCCCAGTGAGCACTAGAGGCTGAATCACTCTGCCTAGACATCAGCCCAGTGAGCACTAGAGGCTGAATCACTCTGCCTAGACATCAGCCCATCAGTGAGCACTAGAGGCTGAATCACTCTGCTTACAGACATCAGCCCAGTGAGCACTAGAGGCTGAATCACTCTGCCTAGACATCAGCCCATCAGTGAGCACTAGAGGCTGAATCACTCTGCCTAGACATCAGCCCAGTGAGCACTAGAGGCTGAATCACTCTGCCTAGACATCAGCCCATCAGTGAGCACTAGAGGCTGAATCACTCTGCCTAGACATCAGCCCAGTGAGCACTAGAGGCTGAATCACTCTGCCTAGACATCAGCCCATCAGTGAGCACTAGAGGCTGAATCACTCTGCCTAGACATCAGCCCAGTGAGCACTAGAGGCTGAATCACTCTGCCTAGACATCAGCCCAGTGAGCACTAGAGGCTGAATCACTCTGCCTACAGACATCAGCCCAGTGAGCACTAGAGGCTGAATCACTCTGCCTAGACATCAGCCCAGTGAGCACTAGAGGCTGAATCACTCTGCCTAGACATCAGCCCAGTGAGCACTAGAGGCTGAATCACTCTGCCTAGACATCAGCCCAGTGAGCACTAGAGGCTGAATCACTCTGCCTAGACATCAGCCCAGTGAGCACTAGAGGCTGAATCACTCTGCCTACAGACATCAGCCCAGTGAGCACTAGAGGCTGAATCACTCTGCCTAGACATCAGCCCAGTGAGCACTAGAGGCTGAATCACTCTGCCTACAGACATCAGCCCAGTGAGCACTAGAGGCTGAATCACTCTGCCTAGACATCAGCCCAGTGACCACTAGAGGCTGAATCACTCTGCCTAGACATCAGCCCAGTGAGCACTAGAGGCTGAATCACTCTGCCTAGACATCAGCCCAGTGAGCACTAGAGGCTGAATCACTCTGCCTAGACATCAGCCCAGTGAGCACTAGAGGCTGAATCACTCTGCCTAGACATCAGCCCAGTGAGCACTAGAGGCTGAATCACTCTGCTTACAGACATCAGCCCATCAGTGAGCACTAGAGGCTGAATCACTCTGCCTAGACATCAGCCCAGTGAGCACTAGAGGCTGAATCACTCTGCCTAGACATCAGCCCAGTGAGCACTAGA
Source organism: Somniosus microcephalus (assembly GCF_052327205.1). Classification (NCBI taxonomy): domain Eukaryota; kingdom Metazoa; phylum Chordata; class Chondrichthyes; order Squaliformes; family Somniosidae; genus Somniosus; species Somniosus microcephalus. The sequence goes on along the minus strand of NC_141003.1, from coordinate 3,821,539 downwards.
GGCTGAATCACTCTGCCTAGACATCAGCCCAGTGAGCACTGGAGGCTGAATCACTCTGCTTACAGACATCAGCCCATCAGTGAGCCAGTTGTGAGCACTAGAGGCTGGTACATGTTGGGTTCCTCACAAGTGGGCTCAGCTGTGTGCTTGATGCCTCATTAAGTCTGTTTGTTTGGGTGATATTAGACGCATTTAATATTTTATGACTATTAATCCCTTTTTGTTAGTCCAGTTCGTGGTGAACAACTTGTTTTTCAGTTACTACAGTTAACGGTCTAGACATTGGACTGGGGTAATAGTTCTACTTAAGACCTTTATATTGGGCAGGAACCCATTGCTCACATCAGCTCTGAGCTTTCAGGTCGTAAAAGAAAGTCTGACACATGCCCTGAAATTCACACAAAGCCAATGGGCAGGGGCCACAGTGAGGGGGGCAAGGAACAGATCAGTTTAACCGCACGGTGAACGGGCTCTACTCCGAGATGGATCACATGAAGTGTAGTGTTAGCTTTCCTCGCGATTTATGAAGTCATTCCATTTGTTGAGAGTGTGGCTGCTGTATAAAAGCATTCCGTTTCAGTACTGCAGCCTTGAATATAACAGGCCAATGCTCACAACAGACACAGCAATAAGTAATCATTATCTTTATATATAAATTCAGTGGAGTTTTTTTTTAATGAATAAACCCTGTTGAGTGGGGGCGAGGTATAATGAATACTTCCCATTGTGGCTTTTTGATATTATTATACGTTGTGGGGCATTTTCCAGGAACATTGCTTGAAATTTTCACAAACTTACTACCTTTTACAATAAGGTCAAATTTTATTGAGAGAGAGAAATACTACACAATGAAAATACAATATTGTCATTTGTAAAGAGTTAACTAGTCAGTCACCTGAATTACATATTTTAACAGTCACTTTAGCTGAAGTAAAGTATGTTTATAACCATGAGAGATCTTCCAATGAATCCACATTGTATTCACCAGTTCTTAATAAAAGATGACCAACAGTTTTAAAGACTGTTAATTAGTTGTAAGATTGTGCACATCATTGCACAGATTACCTAGGATCTTTACTGCAATAGAGCAACAACATTTGAAGGTATGGATTTTTATTATTTATAATTCTCCTCCCTCTAAAGTTCTCAGGAGAGAGGAATTGCAGATGCCTCATCAACACAGAATAGTCCGTGGTGGGTTTATCACAGTATGGTAGTAAACTCTGATGCTCGGCATTTCAGCTTCAGAGTGAGGCCAAATACTTCAGGGTCTCTGATTATTTGATATTGGGTTCAGAGAGCATAAAGTTCAGTTCTGGAACATCCAAATTGCATGCAAGGCAATGTTTGAGTGTTGATTCCTATCCAGTATGGGGACCCATATGTTGATTCCATGTGTTGAGCCGACAGATTCACTAACCTGACCCTGTGTAAAGCCAAGCAATGGATCCAGCATTGCCGCCCGTTTCCTGTACTGTAGCGCGTTTAAGGCACAATAGTATTGTAAGGAAGACTGATGCTGTCTTTTCCTCGCAGTAGCTACTTCTGCTACTGCCTCCGCCTTCAACTGAAAAACAGAAGCAATGTGAACACGTTGGGTTACAACCTTTTCCTTGCAAGTATACATTGGTAAAACATGAATTACCTACCGTGCAAGCCTGATCTTTAAATTAAGTTATCTTACGGATGCGGTTGGTTTGCCAGGGTATGAGGAGGAAAGATGTGCCTGTCCCTTTAATGACATTCCCCCTTCGTATGTCCTTTATGTAATGTCACCAGGATATCTGTCACCATTTAAACTAAAGGCAGGAAGGCAAGAGAAAACCTAGAAAAAAAACTTAATTTAAAATAATAAAAACTTAGATTAATAAATAATTATATTTATAAATATTTAGGTTTTTTTTTAAAAATGGACATACCTAACCTAGATATGCAGAAGATAATGAATTGTCTATATGAAGCAACAGTTACTAGAGGCGAGTTCTGTTTATCCCACCCATTTTATATAGTAAACTAACATATGCTTTAATTAGGTTTAATGGGGGCTTTAAATCCAGAGGGACTTTAAATCTCCCCATCACCACCGTTATCTGGCAGGGGAGCTAGTATCAAGGTGAGCCACCTCTCAAATTGCAGCAATTTGTTTTGTTGAAAATATTGGGTTTATAAATGTACAAAGGCAGATTACAAAATTTCCACGGGCCATAATTTGTTGTCAAAATAACGGAGAGGCTAATGGTGCTCATTGTTATTTATGTGCAAATAGTACAGCAGCCTCAGATGAGTGGCAGATGCGGGGTTAAACGCAAATATCCAAAAGTTGCTGTCTCAGATGCGCCGCTCCACTGTTAACTTTGCAAAAACAGCATCTCGCTGTCTGCCTCACATTGACTTGCATTGAGTGGCACGACGTTGCTGTATTTGCATGGCAGATACAAAGTAAACTCACCACAGAAAGTTAAGTATGTCCTTTTAACAATGGAATAAGTGTTAATTACTGTCAATCAACCTCTCTGGTACTGAAAATTAACTATTACAAGTGTGGAGTCTCATTCCTTCAGCTTTTAATTGTTGTTGGAGATTTTAAAAATGTAAAATGTTCTGTCTTTTTTCCTTTCCCCCTCTATTTTTCTTTCTGTACCTAATTTGATATTGAATTCACCCACTCCAATTCACCCTCCTTCTCAGTCCTTCCGCTGTTAACTTCACAATCCTTCAATCGGTTTGGCTGAGGAGATACCCAGTTGCTTGTCCTGTCAGGTCCCAGATGTCCGGTTTCCCTCGCTGCGCTCTTATCAGCTCGCACTTTCAGCAACTTAACACGCAAAAAATTTGAAACCCTAATCGTGCAAGGGTAAGTCTAACAAATGGTAGACCCGGTTAGATACCCTACCACAGCAAATTATGGCCCAATGTGTGCGTTATTGAGTTATGAAACTAAAAGTGCTTGAATTCAGTGGCTCCCCATGCAACAAAGTACTTCTTGGGCTGTGAATTTGTGTGTAATCTTCACTTTGGAGATTTTCAAGGTTGCACCCAAAAGAATAAAACTGTAGCCTCATATCCAATGAGAGGTAGAGAAGCGAGGAGGTTTAGGAAGGCAATTCCAGATCTTAGGGCCTCGGCAGCTGAAGGCACGGCTGCCAATGGTGCAGCGATTAAAATCGAGGATACTCAAGAGGCCCGAATTGGAGGAGCGCAGAAATCTCAGGGGTGTTGTAGGACTGGAGGAGGTTACAGAGTTAGGGAGGACTGAGGCCATGGAGGGTTTTGAAAACAAGGATGAGAATTTTTTAATCTTAAGAATGGCGTTGTTCCCAATATTTCATAGAGTCATAGAGTTTTACAGCACAGAAAGAGGCCCTTCGGCCCATCGTGTCTGCGCCGCCCATCCATCCCTGTCCAGTCTAATCCCATTTTCCAGCATTTGGTCCATAGCCTTGTATGCAATGGCATTTCAAGTGCTCATCCAAATGCTTCTTGAATGTTGTGAGGGTTCCTGCCTCTACCACCCTTTCAGGCATTGAGTTCCACATTCCAACCACCCTCTGGGTGAAGAAGTTCCTCCTCAAATCCCCTCTAAATCTCCTGCCCCTTACCCTGAATCTATGCCCCCTTGTTATTGACCCCCCTACTAAGGGGAAAAGTTCCTCTTTATCTACCCTATCTATGCCCCTCATCATTTTGTACACCTCAATCAGGTCCCCCCTCAGCCTTCTTTGCTCCAAGGAAAACAACCCCAGCCTGTCCAGCCTCTCTTCATAGCTGAGGCGCTCCATCCCAGGTAACATCCTGGTGAATCTTCTCTGCACCCTCTCCAAAGCAATCACATCCTTCCTATAGTGAGGCGACCAGAACTGCACACAGTACTCCAGCTGTGGCCTCACCAGCGTTTTGTACAGCTCCATCATAACCTCCCTGCTCTTATATTCTATGCCTCGGCTAATGAAGGCAAGTATCCCATATGCCTTTTTAACCACCTTATCTACCTGTTCCGCTGCCTTCAGGGATCTATGTACATGTACACCAAGGTCCCTCTGACCCTCTGTACTTCCTAGGGTCCTACCACTCATTGTGTATTCCCTTGCCTTATTTGTCCGTCCAAAATGCATCACCTCACACTTTTCAGGGTTAAATTCCATTTGCCACTTTTCCGCCCATCTGACCAACCCGTTTATATCGTCCTGTAGCCTGAGGCTTTCCTCCTCGCAATTTACCACCCCACCAATTTTCGTGTCATCTGCGAACTTACTGATCATACCTTTTACATTCTCATCCAAATCATTTATGTAGATCACAAACAACAAGGGACCCAGCACCGATCCCTGAGGTACCCCACTGGACACAGGCTTCCAGTCACAAAAGCAACCTTCGACCATCACCCTCTGCCTCCTGCCACTCAGCCAGTTTAGGATCCAACGCGCCAAGGCACCCTGGATCCCATGGGCTCTTACCTTCTTGACCAGTCTCCTATGCGGGACTTTGTCAAAAGCTTTACTGAAGTCCATGTAAACCACATCCACAGCATTTCCCTCATCCACCCCCCTAGTCACCCCCTCGAAAAATTCAATCAGATTTGTCAGACATGATTTACCCTTGACAAAGCCATGCTGACTATCCCCGATTAATCCTTGCCTCTCCAAGTGGAGACTAATTTTGTCCCTCAGAATTTTTTCCAATAATTTCCCTACCACAGATGTTAGGCTCACTGGCCTGTAATTCCCTGGTTTATCCCTGCTACCCTTCTTGAATAATGGTACTACGTTAGCTGTTCTCCAGTCCTCTGGTACATCCCCTGTGGCCAGAGAGGTTCTGAAAATTTGTGTCAGAGCCCCTGCAATCTCCTCCTTTGCCTCCCACAGCAGCCTGGGATACATCTCGTCCGGGCCTGGGGATTTATCCACTTTTTGGCCTGCTAAAACCGCTAGCACCTCCTCCCTCTCGATGCTAATATGTTCAAGTATGTCACAGTCCCCTTGCCCGATTTCTATGTCTGCATCGTCTTTCTCCATAGTGAACACAGATGCAAAAAATTCATTTAAAACCCCGCCTACCTCATCTGGCTCTATACACAGATTGCCACTTTGGTCCCTAATGGGCCCTACCCTTTCCCTGGTTATCCTCTTGCCCTTAATATACTTATAAAACATCTTAGGATTTTCCTTTATTTTGCTCACCAGTGTTATTTCATGGCCCCTCCTCGCCCTCCTAATTTCTTTTTTAAGTACGCCCCTGCACTTTTTATACTCCTCTAGGGCTTCTTCCGTCTTTAGTCTTTTGTAACTGCCAAAAGCCCCCCTTTTATTTCTAATGCATTTTTGTATATCCCTTGTCATCCAAGGTTCCCTTTGCTTGTTGGTCCCACCCTTGACCTTTACAGGAACATGTTGGCGTTGTACTCTCTCTATTTCCCTTCTGAAAGTCTCCCACTGTTTTGATGTGGATTTTCCTATAAGTAGCTGCTCCCAGTCCACTTTGGCCAGATCCTGCCTTATCATATTAAAATCGGCCTTCCCCCAATTTAGAACCCTTATTTCCGGGCCGTCTTTGTCCTTTTCCATGACCACCTTAAATCTCACCGAATTATGGTCACTGTCGCCAAAATGCTCTCCTACTGACACTTCCACCACTTGCCCGGCTACATTCCCTAGAATTAGGTCCAGTACCGCCCCCTCTCTTGTAGGACTTTCTACATGTTGGCTCAAAAAGCTCTCCTGGATGCACTTTAAGAATTCTGCACCCTCTAAGCCTTTCACACTCGGACTATCCCAATTTATATTGGGGAAGTTGAAATCCCCCACTATTATTACCCTATTATTTTCGCACTTTTCTGAGATTTGCCTACATATCTGTTCCTCTATCTCCCCCTGACTGTTTGGGGGCCTATAGTACACTCCCAGCAAAGTGCTTGCCCCCTTTTTGTTTTTAAGTTCTACCCATATGGTCTCATTAGAGGAACCTGCTAATATATCATCCCTCCTTACTGCAGTAATTGCCTCCTTAATTAATATTGCAACACCCCCTCCCCTTTTACACCCCCCTCTGTCTCGCCTGAAGATTCTATACCCCGGAATATTGAGCTGCCAGTCCTGACCCTCCCTCAACCATGTCTCCGTGAAAGCAACAATATCGTACTCCCATGTGTTCAACAACAACTTCAGTTCATCCACCTTATTTGCAAGACTCCTTGCATTAAAATAATTTAGTTGGAGAAAATTTCTGCTCATCCAGTACTGGATGTCGGACAATTTAGAGACTGTGGAGGGGTCGAGAGAGGTGGTGGTGAGGTAGAGCCGGGTGTTGTCAGCGTACATGCGGAAACTGATGCTGTGTTTTTGATGATGTTGCCAAGAGGCAGCACGTAGATGAGAAATAGAAAGGATAGATACTTGGGGGAGACCAGAGGTAACAGTGCGGAGGAGGAGGAGAAGCCATTGCAGGCGATTCTCTGGACGAGGAGGGATAGTTTACCATGGTACAGTCACATAGGATGTCATCTGTGACTTTGATAAGAGCCATTTCAGTACTGTGGCGGGGCGGAAATCTGATTGGAGGGTTTCAAACATGGAGTTCAGGGAAAGATGGGCACAGATTTGGGAGGCGACAATACGTTCAAGGACTTTGGAGAGGAAAGGGAGGTTTGAGATGGGGTTTGCAAGGACAGAGGGTCAAGAGTGGGATTTTGAGGAGAGGGTTGATGACGACAGATTTGAAGGGGTGAGGGACAGTAAGAGAGAGAACTGTTAACAATATCAGCTAACGTGGGGACCAGGAAGGGAAGTTGGGTAGTCAGCAGTTTAGTGGAAATAGGGTCGAGGAAGCAGGAGGTGGATCTCATGGACAAGATGAACTCAGAGAGGGCATGAGGGGGAGATAGGAGAGAAATGAGAGAAAGATGCGGGTTCAGAGCGAAGGCAGGGGGGAACCTTAGAGGAAGTTTAGCCCAGTGGTGGTGCGGAAGGCAGGGAAGCGGCAGAGGCGGCGGAGCTAAATGGATGGTCTCCTGAACTCCTCACACTGGTTGGAGGTAAGGATGGAGGAGACAGGGGAGAGGGGTTTAAGAAGATGGTTTGCAGTACAGAAAAGCCGGGGGCTATCTTCGCATTCCAGCAATATCATGGAATAGTGAGCAGTTTTTGTAGACGAGAGCAGGACCCGATAGTGCTTTATGTGGCCAAACCAAATCTGGCAGTGAATGCGTAAACTAGTTGCCCATCATGTATGTTCAAGTCTGTTACTCTCGGACGTAAGGGAGCAGAGTTGAAAGCCGTACCGGGGGACCGGCCAGGGTGAGAGAGAGTAATGGTTTTAATGGAGACTAGGGTATCAAAGATGGAAGCGAGGGTGTGGTTAAGCAGATGGTTGCTGCAGAAATGCCATGGTGAATGGAGGGCCAAAGGCTGGATAGTTGGGATTTTGAAAGTGCAGTTGTAAGCGAAATGAGAGTTTTTTTTCCAGGGGCAGTCACAGAAGGAAGTAGGGCTGGGAGGGGAAAGGGGGAATGTGTATGGAGAGCGATGGAAGGAAGTGATCAGAGATGGCCATATCTGTGATTGACACGATGGGTGTAGTGAGTGTGGTAAACCACTGTTAGTATTGTTGTTCACTGTTAGTACTGTTGTTCACTCTTGCATATTGTTGTACTTGTCTGTGCATGCCTCAGCTGACTCCGCCCCTGGCTCCACCCTCATGGCTGGGTATAAAGGTCGCTGCTCGGCAGCCCCCGGCCCTTTTGGATACCAGGCAACCACAAGAGGCATGCTCTGTTCTTTGGTAATAAAAGCCTGTTTATTGCTTTCTCAATTTCCAGTCTTTTGTAGCAATTGATAGTGCATCAGTGAGGCCACGTTTTTTTTTTTAATTTGTTCCTGGGATGTGGGCATCACTGGCAAGGCCAGCATTTATTGCCCATCCCTCATTGTCCTCGAGAAGGTGGTGGTGAGCTGCCTTCTTGAACCGCTGCAGTCCGTGTGGTGAAGGTACTCCCGCAGTAATGTGAGGGAGTTCCTGGATTTTGACCCAGTGACGATGAAGGAACGGCAATATATTTCCAAGTCAGGATGGTGTGTGACTTGGAGGTGGTGGTGTTCCCATGCATCTGCTGCCCTTGTCCTTCTAGGAGGTAGAAGTCGCAGGTTTGGGAGGTTCTGTCGAAGAAGCCGTAGCATTTTGTAGATGGTACACACTGCAGACATGGTATGAGGAGGGAGTGAATGTTTAAGGTGGTGGAGGGGGTGCCAATCAAGCGGGCTGCTGTGACCTGGATGGTGTTGAGCTTCCTGAGTGTTGTTGGAGCTACACTCATCCAGGCAAGTGGAGAGTATTCCATCACACTCCTGACTTGTGCCTTGTAAATGGTGGAAAGGCTTTGGGGAGTCAGGAGGTGAGACACTCGCTGCAGAATACCCAGCCTCTGACCTGCTCTTGTTGCCACAGTATTTATATGGCTGGTCCAGTTAAGTTTCTGGTTAATGGTGACCCCCAGGATGTTGATGGTGGGGGATTCGGCGATAGTAATGCCATTGAATGTCAAGGAGCAGTGGTTAGACTCTCGCTTGCTGGAAATAATCATCGCCTGGCACTTGAGTGGCGCGAATGTTACTTGCCGCTTATCAGCCCAAGCCTGAATGTTGTCCAAGTCTGAATGTTGAGAGATGGCAAGGTCAAGGGGGTGGCCATAAATACGGGTGGGGAGTTTATATGGAGGGAGAGATTAAGGGATGATAGAAGGGCAGTGAACTCAGAGGAGAGAGAGCATGATGAGTTGAGATGGAAGTTGAAATCACCGAGGATGTGACGTCGCTCGGTACAGAGGCTGAGGGAGGAAAGCAGTGAAGATATTTCGTTGAGAAAATTGGCATGGTGCTTGGGTGAGCAGTCGGGAACGAGGAGGTTAAATGAGAGGCGAGAGGGGTGCTACAGGGTGAGATGGTCAGGAGAAAGTGCCAGAGTAGGGGGACAGATCAAGGTGTGATTGTGTGATGAGAGCCATGCCGCCACCACGGCAGTCTGGGCGGGGCAAGTGGTGGAAGGTTTAGCAGGTGGGGAAGCTTCATTTAGGGGGAAGGTGTCATCACCCTTCAACCAGGTTCCCATCAAGGCCATGATGTTGATGCAATCATCCACTATAAGCTCATGGATGGCAAAGGCCTTGTTCACAAGTGAACGAAGATTCTGGAGCGAGATGCGAAGCGGGGCGGTGATCGCTGATCCACTGGCAGAGTCTACAGGGTCAGCATTGGGAGGGGTGAGTGGGATGAGAACGAGATAGGAAAGATAAGCCCCCAGTGGGGGTGCTGGGCGGGAAGGTGGGCGAGAGAGTAGGACGTGGCAGTTTGGGTTGATGCTAGTAAGGAGGCAGTGATGAGTACCTCAATGGGCCCTTTGGAGGATGCCAAGAGAGGCACAGAGTGAAGCTGTAGGCTTCTCTCAAACGGAGCCAAGCCTGGGACTGCAGCAGAAGAGTAGTAAGGTCGAGGAGTGCTGAAGGGTTGGGCTAGGAATTTGGGAGGGCAGAGAACCCAAGAGGGGAGAAATGAAAGGAGAGCGGGGTCTAGGAGGGGTAAAGAGAAAAGTAGAAAAAAGCAGGGAGAAAAATGTGTTAATAGAAGTGATGGACTCGGGTCCATTAATTAAGCTGTATAAAATCTGTACAAAGAATGTGAAGTTGAGGGGGTAGAAATTAGTCTCGAGCGGTAGCGGTATTGTATGGACTGCTAGTTATACTCCCCGCCTGATATCCATTCCACTGACTGCAACATAACATGCTGCTCAGGCGATTCTGCTCCTTTCACAGGATGCCCAAGTGAAACTTCACCCCCATGGTGTGTAATTCCCCCTGTACCTTTTCATTTTCTCTTCTCTTGGGTAGCTTGCTGTATTTCGCCATTGCTGCATCATGTTCTGCAGAAAATAGATACCAGCAATTTATTTCAGGCATTGAATTATTTAAAAAAAATACCAAACATTGTTAGGATGGAATATTCAGGTTTCTCCACTTAATGATCAGTTAGTGACAGATTTATTTTGAATTCTTACACAAGAAACGACTTAAACATTAGAGAAACAAACAGAGAAAAAGCTGGAAACACACAGCGGGTCAGTCAGCATCGGAGGAGGAGGTGGTTTCGGAGTCAACGTTTCAGGCTTCAAAACCCAAGCCTGCAGTGTCGATGGCCTGTTCAATGTTTCAGGCTTCAGAACCCAAGCCTGCAGTGTCGATGGCCTGTTCAATGTTTCAGGCTTCAGAACCCCAAACCTGCAGTGTCGATGGCCTGTTCAATGTTTCAGGCTTCAGAACCCCAAACCTGCAGTGTCGATGGCCTGTTCAATGTTTCAGGCTTCAGAACCCAAACCTGCAGTGTCGATGGCCTGTCCAATGTTTCAGGCTTCACCTGCAGTGTCGATGGCCTGTTCAACGTTTCAGAACCCAAGCCTGCAGTGTCGATGGCCTGTTCAATGTTTCAGGCTTCACCTGCAGTGTCGATGGCCTGTTCAATGTTTCAGGCTTCACCTGCAGTGTCGATGGCCTGTTCTCTCCACAGATGCTGACTGACCCGCTGTGTTTCCAGCTTTTTCTGCTTATATTTCAGATTTCCAGCAGTTGTGGTATTTTGCCTAAGCTCCGGAATTCCCTGCCTAAACCTCGCCGCCCCTCTACCTCTCTCTCCTCCTTTAAGACGCTCCTTAAAACCTACCTCATTGACCAAGCTTTTGGTCATCTGCCCCAATTTCTCCTTACGTGGCTCAGTGTCAAATTTTTTGTCTTTTAATACTCCTGTGAAGCGCCTTGGAACGTTTTACGACGTTAACTTTACCCTTGCAATGAACAAGCCATTGCCATTCAGAGATCACAGCAAAACCTCTTGGATCTATTAATTAACAGACAATCCAATTCACTTTGGCATCGATCTGTGTACTGAAACTAAAGCAACATTACCCAGAAGAGAAATTCCGTCTGACCCCTCACCTCACAAGCTGTCCAAATGGTCACATTTTGTATCATTGCTCAGCAGGTTAACAAACAATTTGCATTCATATAGCGCCTTTAACATAGAAAAAGTCTGGAAGGATCGATCTGCAGTTATATCGTATCTTTTACGAGCTCAAGAACTTCCAGGGCCCATGAAGTACTTTTATAAAATGAATCCCATTGCTGTTATAAGAACTAGCTCTGTGCAAATTGGCTGCTTATATCACAAAAGTGACTTCATTTCAAAAGTAATTAATTTGCTGTGAAGCACTTTGGGAGGTCGTGTGGACATGAAAGGTGATAAATAAACGCAAGTTGGTTTGTTTTTATACAGTTATGCTGTTAGCATTGAAAGCTGGATTCATCTTCAGAGAAAGAAATGTCTACAAAACCAGTGGTACGTGAGGTCAAGTTACAGTCTGAGGGACATAACTTTTCTCTGCAATTTTCCTGCGTTATTGAATAGCATAGCTGCAACCTAAAGTTTTACAAAACATAGCGTACTCCCAGGATGTTCTTCACACAGTGACAATATTCAGTGCTATTGCTGCCACATTCGCCCTTATCCATGTAAATGGAACCTGCAGTTTGTGTAGCAGAAGGAACCATATAATCACTGATTAATGACACATTTATTTTACAGACAGCACCATGCATATTCTGGATTCCCAGGAGTGGAGGAAATTGCCCAAGGATGGATATAGTTAGCAGAATTCCTGCTTACAACTTGCTGTGATCAAACCGGTACTGAAAGAAATGCTGCAAACTTTCATGTGCAGAACCCTCGATACTTGGCACAGGCAAAATACGCTCTTGCTAGTTTCTGTACACTTAGAACATTTTTTTGTTTTTTCAAATCCAGATAAATTCTATTAAGGTATCTCCTACCAGGCAGGAAGTGCCTTCCATGAATATTACTTTAAAACTAATGTGTGTGTGAGGAATAGTTTAGATACCAAACACCTCCCCTGCCTTTACTTTGTAGGAGTCTACGTACTCCTAGCAAAAAATACTGAACTCGGAGAGGTTCAACAGAAAAGGTTTAATTGTTGAGACTGCATGTTGAACACAAAATGGAGTCAGAGACTACACAAAGTACGACTGTCTTTCATCAGTGCACAGCTTCGACTGCTCCTCCCCCGCTCTGGGCTTAACTATGTTGCAGATCGAGTTTCTTAAAGGTGTGATCCTTCTTAAAGGCATGACGCCTGATTTATAGTCTACGGACCGGAAAGCGGATTGTGTCCGTTCTGTGATCGGTACGCCACACAGCTCCCCCCAGAATCCGCTAGTAGGGAGTGTATGAACCGACGTGGCGGCTTGATGGCACGGCCGGAACGGCTCTTGGCGGTTGGTGTCGGGAGCGGGGGCGGTCGGACGCGTCGGGCTCTTAGGCGGTCTGCCCCGCGGTGGGGGTTGGCCCACTTGAACGGGTTCGTCGGGCTCTAGGTGCGCTAGCTTGAGCCGGTCGACCGACACCTTGTCAGTTCTGCCGCCCACTTCGAGGAGGAAGAACTTGTTCCCCGTCTGGAGTACCTTGTAGGGTCCGTCGTATGGGGGCCGTAGAGGTCCTCGGTGGGCGTCATGGCGCACGAAAACAAATTTGGCCATGTGCAGGCTAGGTGGTACGCGGGTTGCTGGTTCGCCGTGCCGGCCGGTGGGTACCGGAGCGAACTGTTGTGCTCGGTTGGCAAAAGCGCGGCGTTGCTGGTCAGCCGACCAGGGGGTCGTGGCGGTGGGCAGGAGCTCTCCGGGTACGCGCAACAGCTGGCCGTACACGAGTTCCGCCGCCGAGGCTTGCAGGTCTTCCTTGACCGTGGAGCATAGGCCGAGTAGCACCCACGGGAGGCGGTCGATCCAAGCCTCGTCCTCGAGGCTGGCGCGGAGGGACGCCGTCGTGGACCTGTGGAATCGCTCGCACAGTTCGTTGGCTTGGGGGTGGTAAGCCGTGGTGCAGTGAACGGCCACCCTGAGGTTTCGGGCGATGGCGGCCCACAGATCAGAGGTGAACTGCGGGCCTCTATCCGATGTCACGTCGGAGGGGACGCTGAACCGAGCGACCCAGGTACCGATGAACGCCCTCACGATGTCGGCGGTGATGGTGGATGTCAGTGGAATGGCCTCGGGCCAGCGGGTGGTACGGTCCACGATTGTCAGCAGGTGCGTGTGACCTTGTGATGGCGGCAGGGGGCCGACGAGGTCGATGTGGACGTGGTTGAACCTTCTTTCTGGCACGGTGAACTCGAGTGGGGCTTTGACGTGCTGGTGGATTTTGGCACGCTGGCAAGCTATGCAGGATCTGGACCAGACGCGCACATCTTTGCGCAGGCCGCGCCAGACAAATCGGTTGGCCACCAGTCTAATGGACGCGCGGGTGCCGGGGTGTGAGAGGCCGTGGACGATGTCGAACACCCATTTTCGCCAGGGCGCCGGGACTACGGGGCGGGGTTGCGCCAAGGAGGTGTCGCATTTGACTGTGACGGCGGACGGGCCGCAGGCGACGTCGGTCAGTCGCAGCCCTGGGAGGGTTGTGGGCGCGGAGAGCAGATCGGGGTCGGTGCGTTGCTCCGCTGCCAGTTGAGCATAGTCCACTGCCAGGTGGACGGCGGGGCGGGATAGGCAGTCGGCCACCACGTTGTCTCGACCGGAGACGTGCCGGATGTCCGTGGTGAATTCGGACACCGCGGCGAGCTGGCGTTGTTGCCTGGCTGACCACGGGTCCGCAGATTTCGCCATCGCGAATGTCAGGGGTTTGTGGTCGACAAACGCGGTGAAGGGGCGGCCCTCCAGAAGAAATCTAAAATGGTGGACTGCCAGGTACAGTGCGAGGAGCTCGCGGTCAAAGGCGCTGTATTTGGCCTCCGGGGGGCGCAGTTGGCGGCTGAAAAAGGCCAGCGGTTGCCAGGTCCCGTCGACCCACTGTTCGTACACGGCGCCGACCGCGTGGTCGGAGGCGTCCGTGGCGAGGGCCACCCTGGTGTTGGGCTGTGGGTGAGCGAGCATGATGGCGTCAGCGAGCGCCTTTTTGGTCGATTCGAAAGTGGTCAACATGTCCGCCGACCACTCGATCGCCATTCTGTCTTTCTTACCCCGGAGGGCTTCGTATAGGGGCCGCATGAGGGAGGCCGCTCCGGGAATGAAGCGGTTGTAAAAGTTGATCATCCCCAAGAACTCCTGGAGGCCTTTGATGGCGGTAGGCCGGGGGAACTGCTGGACGGCTTGCACCTTGGCGGGCAGGGGAATGGCTCCGTCCTGCGTGATGTGGTGGCCGAGGAATTCGATCCTGCTGAGGCCGAATTGGCACTTGGCTGGGCTGATGATGAGCCCGTGCTCACTGAGCCGCTGGAACAGGGTGCGGAGGTGCTCGATGTGTTCCTGCTTGGAGGAACTAGCTACCAGGATGTCATCCAGGTAGACAAAGAGGAACTTCAGGTCCCGGAGGACCGAGTCCATGAGCTGCTGGAAGGCCTGGGCCGCGTTTTTGAGGCCGAAGGGCATTCGGAGGAACTCGAATAGCCCAAAAGGGGTGATTATGGCCGTCTTGGGAACGTCCGTGGGGTGGACTGGCACCTGATGGTAACCGCGCACCAGGTCGACTTTGGAGACGACTGAGCGGCCGGCCAGTCTAGCCGAGAAGTCTTGAATGTGCGGTATGGGGTACCGATCCGGCGTGGTGGCGTCGTTTAGGCGCCGGTAGTCCCCGCAGGGGCGCCATCCCGTCGGGTTTGGTGACGATGTGGAGTGGGGAGGCCCAGGGGCTGTTGGAGCGGCGGATGATGCCGAGCTGTTCCATTGTGGCGAACTCGGCCCGCGCGATCTCCAGCTTGGCCGGGTCCAGCCTGCGGGCGTGGGCATACACCGGTGGGCCTGTGGTGGGGATGAAGTGTTCTACCCCGTGCTTAGCAACCTTCGCGGAGAAGGTTGGGTTGGTGAGGGCTGGGAACTCAGCCAGGAGTGCTGAGTCGTCGTCCGTTGAGCGGGCGCGGCACTGCCACGCCATTTCGGCGGGTTGGGGGGGGGGGGGGCCCATGGCGCCCGGGATAGGTGACATGGTGTTCATGTCCACGAGGCGGCGCCGAGGCATGTCGACCAACAGGCCGTGGGAGCACAGGAAATCCGCACCGGGGAGAGCACCATGGCGGTGATAAACTCCCAGTAGTAGCGGCGGCCTGCGAGGTCGATGGTGACGGTGCGGGTGCTGTACGTTCGGATGTCGGTGCCGTTTGTTCGGATGTCGGTGCCATTGGCGGCAGCCAGCGCAGGGCCGCGGCCGCCTCGCTGGATCTCGAGGGCGGACGCGGGGATGATGCTGCGCTGCGCGCCCGTGTCGCATAGGAAACGGCGTCTGGAGGCGCTGTCCGTAACATACAGCAGCGTGCCTGCTTGCCCCACGGCCATCGTGTAGGCCGGTGTGGGGGCGGTTGGAAATGTGCAGGGATGGCTGCAGCGGCGTGCCCGTGCGCCGAACCGGGTATGGAAGTAGCAGTAGCCCTGGGTCGGAGGGCTTGGGGGACGTGGGGGCCTGGGGGGCCTCGTGGCCGAGCTGTGTGGCCGCGCGATAGAGGGTGGAGCGCGCGCCGACGCTGCGGAGGCCAGGTCGGGGGTGACGGCGTGGTTGGAGCTGGCGGACAGGAGCTTATCGGCTTCGTCGGCCAGGGCCTCGAGGTCCGTGAGGCTGGACGCCACGATCGCCAGGCGGATGCTGGGAGGTAGTTGGTGGATAAAGAGCATGCGGAAGAGGGAGCCGGGCGGTTTCTCGTCGGTCAGAGCAAGCACGTGTGAGAGCAAGTCTGACGGCGTGGAGTCACCGAGGCCCGGGAGGTCGAGGAGGTGGCAGTTGCGCACGAATTGGGAGGCTGTGAATTTTTTAATGAGCGCGGCCTTGAGATGTGCGTACTTGCCTTCCTCCGGAGGGTTTTGTAGTGTTGTCCAGACTTTCGTGATTGTGGAGCTGCCCAGGGAGGCGAGGAGGTAGTCGTACATCGTTGCGTCGGCGGTGATGCCGCGGAGTCGGAATTGCGATTCGGCTTGAAGGAACCAGGCGGTGGCCAGGTTCTCCCAGAACTCCGGCAGCTTCACAGAAACTGCATTTGTGTCAGCCATGGTTACGCTTAGGAGTCGTCCTGAGCGTCGGGGTCACCAATGTAGGAGTCTACGTACTCCTAGCAAAAAATACTGAACTCGGAGAGGTTCAACAGAAAAGGTTTAATTGTTGAGGCTGCCTGCTGAACACAAAATGGAGTCAGAGACTACACAAAGTACGACTGCCTTTCATCAGTGCACAGCTTCGACTGCTCCTGCCCCGCTCTGGGCTTAACTATGTTGTAGATCGAGTTTCTTAAAGGTGCGATCCTTCTTAAAGGCATGACGCCTGATTTATAGTCTACGGACCGGAAAGCGGATTGTGTCCTTTCTGTGATCGGTACGCCACAACTTCATCTTTAAGAGCACTGAGGCACGTTCGATGGTCCTGCAATCCCGGGGGGGGTTGATCAACCCTCAAGGGGAGTGTGGAGTTTTGGCGCCATGATATTGAAACCCTCTCTCTGATCGCTGCTCCCTTACAGGGTGGCATCAGCGAATTTACACAACTATTTCTTTAAGGAAATCAACACAAACCATCAAAAGAATATGAACATTTTTCCCCACAGTACAATCACAAAAAAATAACGCACACACATCGCACATGTGCTGCTTTGTCTGTCAAGAGGGATGAATCATGGTCCTCTTTGAGTGAGGCGGAGATGAGAATTTTAATGTAATCTTTTATCAGTTCACCAGCAGCAGGGTGATAAAAGCAATCACTGAGCCCGAGCTCTGACTTCAGCCTTATGCTGCAGGTAAAGCTGGGACCTCAGTACAGAGGATAACAATGGAACATCCCATAATCACACAGTATCAGCCCCCGTTTCTACAGCTGGGGCACAGACACAAAGGGCTCGATTTTCATTGGGCCGCGGAGTCGGGATTGGAGGCGTGTGGGGTGTTAAAATCCTGAAATCGGGGGTCCCGACCCCATCCCGCCCCCAACCTGCCTCCATGCCAGTTCCAAAGGAGGCGGGTACCCGCCCCGCACCCGCCTACCCGAGGCGGGAAGGGATTAGTGCCAATTAACAGGCAGTTTTTAGCCTAATCCCTATTTTAAAGCTTGAACTGTGGGATTCTCAATGGCTCCAAACCACGCCAAGTAGGAGGAGTCGGGCCGTCGGGTTGAAGGACTTGG
Source organism: Somniosus microcephalus (assembly GCF_052327205.1). NCBI lineage: Eukaryota > Metazoa > Chordata > Chondrichthyes > Squaliformes > Somniosidae > Somniosus > Somniosus microcephalus. Next base: position 3,804,344 of record NC_141003.1, on the reverse strand, counting down.
AGGGGTCGAGATGTCCGGTGTTCAGGTGAGTGATGTGTGCATGAGTGCAAAGGTAAGTGTGTTTGGTGTATCTAAAGTGATTAAAGAAGTGTAAATTACCTTTTCAGCCTTCCTTCCTTTAGGTTCGGGGAGTCCCTCATCTCACCGGCACAGAAAGCAGAATGGCTGCGATCTGTCAAAAGTGACAGCTTGCAGCTTTCTGTGCAGGAGAGATTTCTAACTGAGTCTGTGGAGAAGGACTCAAGTTAGAAGTAAGGCGGTCAGTGTTTGACAGCTTCAAACAGCTGTGAAACGCTGATATTTCATTTGTCAAAATCTCTTGACAGATGGAATTTCAATCTGTGACGTCACCTGTTGCCAGGTGGCCCTTAATTGGCCTGCTGAGCCCGCTGGGCGGGCTCAACAAGATCAATCAAGTTAAAATCGCGTGGATTGGCCGCATCTCGATGGAGGCGGGACTACAACCCCGAAAGTTGTAGTCTCGCCTCCAACCCAACTCCTGAATGAAAATCCTGCCCAAAGTGTACATTTCTGGATTAATCACCAGTACAGAAATCTACATAGATCACATCACAAAAAGGTCACGTATGAAAAATGTTCCATTAATTTGAGGTAATATATAAATATATGGTGGGAAGGAGGGACAAATATACTGTTAAAGAAGGATTGATAAGGGAAATACTTCCAACAAAGCAGTTGATAAAACGGAACTGGTTTTCTTTCACCTGTTAAGGAATGTCAGTACTCGAGACATGTCCCCACCCGTGGAGACCCAGTATCCTGGGCTGCCTTGGCACTCGGATGCTGTGGTCCATGGGAGAAGCCGGACACATCCAGAGCTCAGAGTTGGTATTTCGTACCTGCCTCGAGGATATAGTTCATAGTGGCTGCGCAATGTTGTACCTTCAGCTGGTGCGAGTGTTTTCTGCTTCAGACACCTTCCCCCATCTCCCATAAACCATAAAAATAGCACTCAGAAAAACGAGAAGTTGATGAGGGTCTCATTAAAAAATAATAACCTGGAAACCTTGGTGTGCAAGTGGTACTCTGCATGATTGCTGTTTTTCAGCCAGCCTTCCAGTGTAAATGGATTAAGCACATCTTTTACAGAGGTCTTACCAATGCAATGGATTTTCTTTACAGCACAGTCTGTTTAACTTGTGTAGACATTGTGCAGTTTAAAAAAATCCAGAGACTCATACCAGCAGAGATTTTAACTAATAAGTTATTTCATCACAAACCATTTCTGCCAAAGTAGCAGGAAGGCTGTGCCCTTGTGAAATACAGTGCAGCAATCTCAGTGGCGAGCAGGCCAACGAATACACTTTTTGTAGGATGCTGACACAACATGCACCTCATTGCAGCATTGCTACTGAAATTGAACAGTAGTTTTTATTAATAAATATGTAGCCAAGTCTAGTGGTTTTATGTGAGGTCCTAAAATGTCAGTATTTCTACATTTAGAAGAAAATCACAGGTTGCCGCATTTAGAATCACACACCTGACCAATATGGGATCCCTGGCACATTCCTATCCAAAGAGCCACTGGAGACCAGTGCTCCAGGAACACACATCGAATAAGTGCAGAGGAGGTAAGTACTGGGCAGAGGGGCAATAATTTACCGTCCGACCCCACTTTTCTCATTCCAATAGCTGAAGAGGAATGTCTGTGATGCTGGACAATGAAATGTGGTTGACATTGTTTAGTGGAGGTTAAACTGACACACTGAGCAAAAAGCTGAAGAGCACTGCTTAAGAAATACAGCTCTGCTCATCGGTGACCAACTTTTTAAAGGGAACCTTTAGAGGTGTTAGGCCCCTAATTTACCAATTTCTAAACCTTAGTATCTTTACTTTTTATATAGGCAATAAGTAAAATATGTTTAGAAAATTGGGATCCAAAAGAAGTGTGTCATTTGTATCAGAATTCTATTCTATTGGAAGACCAAAGACTTCCACAGTTATTATTATAAATCTACTTTATAATAATAACCTGGACAATGTTTTCTGTCCCAGAGCACTGGGTGCTCAGATTATACTGAAGCATCCCATACAAATCTGATGGGCTGCATAACTTTTATACACAGGCAATCACTTTTCACATGGAGACCTTAAGGTGGTGAGTTACTGTCACTGCCAATAGGGTGAGATTACACAATGCCTTTCACACACTCATCCTGAGGACACATCAGCCCCGTGTAGAAAGTAAGGTTTGATGTACCTCTGAAGTATCCTAAATTTTACTGTAAATAAAACAATACTGCTGGGTCTCGCCTCATTGATCTACATCGGAGCTGAGCGGCAGACCTGCGAGAGGCACAGAGTCAGCGAGAGGAGGATAAAGAGAGCGCGGAGAGGAGGCCTGGGACCAGAGCTGAGCGGCGGACCTGCGAGAGGCACAGTGTCAGCGAGAGGAGGATAAAGAGAGCGCGGAGAGGAGGCCTGGGACCAGAGCTGAGCGGCGGACATGCGAGAGGCACAGAGTCAGCGAGAGGAGGATAAAGAGAGCGCGGAGAGGAGGCCTGGGACCAGAGCTGAGCGGCGGACCTGCGAGAGGCACAGAGTCAGTGAGAGGAGGATAAAGAGAGCGCGGAGAGGAGGCCTGGGACCAGAGCTGAGCGGCGGACATGCGAGAGGCACAGAGTCAGCGAGAGGAGGATAAAGAGAGCGCGGAGAGGAGGCCTGGGACCAGAGCTGAGCGGCGGACCTGCGAGAGGCACAGAGTCAGCGAGAGGAGGATAAAGAGAGCGCGGAGGGGAGGCCTGGGACCAGAGCTGAGCGGCGGACCTGCGAGAGGCACAGAGTCAGTGAGAGGAGATGTAAAAAGTAATCGAAGTGTGACATCACCAGAAAGCAGGTAAGTGATTGGTTGGTGAGTATTTCTCTCTTTCTTCCAAACTAAATTTTTGTGATTTATAGTTTCTCGGGTCTCTGTTGTGTAGCGGGGAGTGCTGGTAAACAAGGGCCCTTGAGTATATCATTTAATTGTCGTGTAATTAGTGGTATTGATTTGATTTAATTTAATTTGAATTAATTAAAGGGTAAGTCATGGCAGCACAGCTCGGCCCCATGGCATGCTCCTCCTGCACTAAGTGGGAAATTTCCTGTGTCCCTGACAACCATGTGTGCGGGAAGTGTATCCAGCTTCAGCTACTGACAGACTGCATTGCGGTGCTGGAGCTGCAAATGGATACATACTGGAGCATTCGCGATGCTGAGCACATCGTGGATAACACGTTTAGGGAGTTGGTCACACCGCAGGTAAAGGCTGCACAGGCAGGAAGGGAATGGGTGACCACCAGGCAGAGTAGTAGGCGCAGGCAGGTAGTGCAGGGGTCCCCTGTGGCCATCGCCCTTTCAAATAGATATACCACTTTGGATATTGCTGAGGGGCATGGCTTATTAGGGGAAGGCAGCAGCAGCCAACTTCCTGGCACCATGGGTGGTCCTGCTGCACAGGACGGGAGGAAAAAAAGCGGGAGAGCTATAGTGATAGGGGATTCTATTGTAAGGGGAATAGATAGGCGTTTCTGCGGCCGCAAACGAGACGCCAGGATGGTATGTTGCCTCCCTGGTGCAAAGGTCAAGGATGTCGCGGAGCGGTTGCAGGGCATTCTGGAGGGGGAGGGTGAACAGCCAGTTGTCGTGGTGAATATAGGTACCAACGATATAGGTAAAAAACGGGATGAGGTCCTAAAAGCTGAATATAGGGAGTTAGGAGGTAAATTTAAAAATAGGACCTCAAAGGTCGTAATCTCAGGATTGCTATCAGTGCCACGTGCTAGTCAGAGTAGAAATAGAAGGATATTTCAGATGAATACGTGGCTAGAGGAATGGTGCAAAGGGGAGGGATTCAAATTCCTGGGACATTGGAACCAGTTCTGGGGGGAGGTAGGATCAGTACAAACTGGACGGTTTGCACCTGGGCGGGACCGGAACCGATGTCCTAGGGGGAGTGTTTGCTAGTGTTGTTGGGGAGGGTTTAAACTAAAATGGCAGGGGGTTGGGAACCTGTGCAGGGAGACAGAGGAAAGGGAAGCAAGGATAGAAACAAAACACAGGAAGGAGAAAAGCAAAAGTGGAAGGCAGAGTAATCAAGGGTGTAAATCAAACAGGGCCACAGTAAATAATAATTCTAAAAGGGCTAGGAGTGTTAAAAAAATCAAGCCTGAAGGCTTTGTGTCTTAATGCGAGGAGCATTCGTAATAAGGTGGATGAATTAGCTGCGCAAATAGATGTAAACGGATATAATATAATTGGGATTACGGAGACATGGCTCCAGGGTGACCAAGTCTGGGAATTCAACATCCAGGGGCATTCAATCTTCAGGAAGGACAGGAAAAAAGGAAAAGGAGGTGGGGTAGCATTGCTGGTTAAAGAGGAGATTAACACAATAGTAAGGAAGGATATTAGCTCTGATGATGTGGAATCTGTATGGGCAGAGCTGAGAAATACCAAGGGGCAGAAAACGTTAGTGGGAGTTGTATACAGACCCCCAAACAGTAATGCTGAGGTTGGGGATGGCATTAAACGGGAAATTAGAGACGACTGCAATAAGGGCACAGCAGTTATCATGAGTGACTTTAATCTACATATAGATTGGGCTAACCAAATTAGTAACAATACTGTGGAGGGGGAATTTCTAGAGAGTATACGGGATTGTTTCCTGGACCAATATGTCGAGGAACCAACTAGAGATCAGGCCATCTTAGACTGGGTATTACGTAATGAGAAAGGATTAATTAGCAATCTTGTTGTGCAAGGCCCCTTGAGGAGGAGCGATCATAATATGATAGAATTCTTCATTAAAATGGAGAGTGAAGTAGTTGACTCAGAGATTAGTGTCCTGAATTTAAATAAAGGAAACTACAATGATATGAGGCACGAGTTGGCTAGGATGGATTGGGGAACGTTACTTAAAGGGTTCACAGTGGATCGGCAATGGCAAACATTTAAAGATTGCATGGATGAACGACAGAATTTGTTCATCCCTGTTTGGCATAAAAATAAAACAAAAAAGGTGACTCAACCGTGGCTAACAAGGGAAATTAGGGATAGCATAAGATCCAAGGAAAGGACATATAATTTGGCCAGAAAAAGCAGCAAACCTGAGGATTGGCAGCAGTTTAGGATTCAGCAAAGGAGGATTAATTAAGAGGGGGAAAATAGATTATGAGAGTAAGGTTTCAGGGAATATAAAAACTGACTGCAAAAGCTTCTATAGATATGTGAAGAGAAAAAGATTGGTGAAGTCAAGCGTAAGTCCCTTGCAGTCAGAATCAGGGGAATTTATAATGGGGAACAAAGAAATGGCTGACCAATTAAATACATACTTTGGTTCTGTCTTCACAAAGGAGGACACAAATAACCTCCCAGAGATGTTGGGGAACATAGGGTCTAATGAGAGGGAGGAACTGAAAGAAATCAGTATTTGTAGGGAAATGGTGTTAGGGAAATTGACGGGATTCAAGGCCGATAAATCCCCAGGGCCTGATAATCTACATCCTCGGGTACTTGAGGAAGTGGCCCTAGAAATAGTAGATGCATTGCTGGTCATCTTCCAAAACTCTATAGACTCTGGAACAGTTCCCATGGATTGGAGGATTGCTAATGTAACCCCACTATTTAAAAAAAAAGAGAGAAAACGGGGAATTATAGACCGGTAAGCCTGACATCGGTAGTGGGGAAAATGCTAGAGTCCATTATAAAAGATGTTATAGCAGAGCACTTGGAAAACAGTGACAGGATCGGACAAAGTCAACATGGATTTACAAAAGGTAAATCATGCTTGACTAATCTACTGGAATTTTTTTGAGGATGTAACTGGTAGAATAAATAAGGGAGAACCAGTGGATGTGGTGTATTTGGACTTTCAGAAGGCTTTCGATAACGTCCCGCATAAGAGATCAGCATGCAAAGTTAAAACACATGGGATTGGGGGTAAGGTACTGTCTTGGATAGAGAACTGGTTGGCAGACAGGAAGCAAAGAGTTGGAATAAACGGGTCTTTTTTCCGAGTGGCAGGCAGTGACTAGTGGGGTACCGCAGGGATCGGTGCTAGGACCCCAGCTATTCACAATAACTAGCTGAAGTGCCCGGCGGTGCCGAGGCTTTTTCGAGGGCATGTTGTTGTTGGAAGAGAGCGCGACTGGGGGGGGGGGGGGGAGAGAGAGAGAGCGACTGGGGGGAAGAGAGGGCGGGGGGGGGGAAAGGGAGGGCGGGGGGGGGGAAAAGGGGGGGAAGGGAAGGGAGGGCGGGGGGGCGAAGGGAGGGCGGGGGGGGGGAAAGGGAGGGCGGGGGGGGAGGGGAGGGCGGGGGGGGGAGGGGAGGGGAGGGAGGGGGGAAGGGAGGGGGGAAGGGAGGGAGGGAGGGAGGGGAGGGGAGGGGGGAGGGAGGGGAGGGGGGCAGGGGGGGCGGGAGGGGAGGGTGGGCAGGGGCCCCCCCCCCGAGGGTCGCGGCCCCCCCCCCCCCCCCGAGGGTCGCGGCCCCCCCACCCCCGAGGGTCGCGGCCCCCCCCCACCCCCGAGGGTCGCGGCCCCCCCCACCCCCCCCACCCCGAGGGTTCCCCACCCCCCCCCCCACCCCCACCCGAGGTGAAGACCGCCGATTGCGGCTGTGCGGGACGGCCGGCGGGCCCGGTTGCCAGGGTAACCATTGACGCTCAGCAAGCCCCGCCCCCCGGCCAAGCCAGAGAGAGACGCCGCGTCTCAGCTCCTGCTGCGCGCGCACCCTTTAGTAAGGTAGCGGCGCTGGGCTGAGGCCCGCCCCTCCAGCCTTCGAGTGGGGCCGGGAGGTGCCTAGCTCGGGCGTGGGTGCGGAGGAGAAGCCGAGGCTTCGAGGCCTACCTGGAAAAACGGGGAAAGGTAGGAAAATTAATGAGATTAGATAAGTTAATTCGTTTCTAAATCATTTTAAAAAAAAATGTGTTTTAAAAGCAACGTTTTTTTTAAAGACGCAGAAAGCGGGAAAAAGAAAGGAAAAGTTTGGAATCGAGATGGCGGCAACTCACCTCGGTTCAGAATGATAAGGCCCGCCCACACACGCACCGATTGGCCCGGCGGCACACGCCAGCAACCCGGCGTACGATTGGTCGAGCTCGAGGTCACTCTGTCGCTAATGAGCGGATAATGAGATGCTAATGAGCGGAACGTTAAGGTTTTTCAGATACCGCGGGCGCGATTTTAGCCCGGCCGAAACGTAAATACGCTTAAAACCATTTTGGAAAGGTAAGCTTTCTTTCGACGTAACGCACACGTAGGTACACCCTGTAACTTTCGAGCGCATAGCCGCCCAGACGCACACGCGCATACAGACAGAAGGACAGGCAGACAGATCGACCGATTTATATACTAGCTAAAGTGCCCGGCGGTGCCGAGGCTTTTTCGAGGGCATGTTGTTGTTGGAAGAGAGAGAGACAGAGAGGGAGCGACTGGGGGGGAAGAGAGGGAGCGACTGGGGGGGAAGAGAGGGAGCGACTGGGGGGGAAGAGAGGGAGCGACTGGGGGGGAAGAGAGGGAGCGACTGGGGGGGAAGAGAGGGAGCGACTGGGGGGGAAGAGAGGGAGCGACTGGGGGGGGAAGAGAGGGAGCGACTGGGGGGGAAGAGAGGGAGCGACTGGGGGGGAAGAGAGGGAGCGACTGGGGGGGAAGAGAGGGAGCGACTGGGGGGGAAGAGAGGGAGCGACTGGGGGGGAAGAGAGGGAGCGACTGGGGGGGAAGAGAGGGAGCGACTGGGGGGGAAGAGAGGGAGCGACTGGGGGGGAAGAGAGGGAGCGACTGGGGGGGAAGAGAGGGAGCGACTGGGGGGGAAGAGAGGGAGCGACTGGGGGGGAAGAGAGGGAGCGACTGGGGGGGAAGAGAGGGAGCGACTGGGGGGGAAGAGAGGGAGCGACTGGGGGGGAAGAGAGGGAGCGACTGGGGGGGAAGAGAGGGAGCGACTGGGGGGGAAGAGAGGGAGCGACTGGGGGGGGAAGAGAGGGAGCGACTGGGGGGGAAGAGAGGGAGCGACTGGGGGGGAAGAGAGGGAGCGACTGGGGGGGAAGAGAGGGAGCGACTGGGGGGGAAGAGAGGGAGCGACTGGGGGGGAAGAGAGGGAGCGACTGGGGGGGAAGAGAGGGAGCGACTGGGGGGAAGAGAGGGAGGGGAGGGGGGCGGGGAGGGGAGGGGGGCGGGCGGGGAGGGGAGGGGGGGCGGGGAAGGGAGGGGGGCGGGGAAGGGAGGGGGCGGGGAAGGGAGCGGGGCGGGGAAGGGAGCGGGGCGGGGAAGGGAGGGGGGCGGGGAAGGGAGGGGGGAGGGGAAGGGAGGGGGGCGGGGAAGGGAGGGGGGAAGAAGGGGCGGGGGGAGGGAGGGGAGGAGGGGGGGGAGGAGGGAGGAGAGAGGAGGGGGGGGAGGAGGGAGGAGAGAGGAGGGGGGGGAAGGGGGAGAGTCCACGAGCCCCCTGATCCCCGTCCCCCCAAACTCCCGAGCCCCCTGATCCCCACCCCCCGAACTCCAGAGGTTGGCCCCCCCAAGACTCGCACCCCCACCCCCGAGGCTCGCCCACCAGCCACCCACCCCCGAGGCTCGCCCCCCCCCCCACCAACCAAGCACCGAACTCCGGAGGTGCGATCTTCCGAGCACCAGCCTCCCGAGCTGGCTCCAACATTGCGGCTGTGCGAGACGGCCGGCGGGCCCGGTTGCCAGGGTAACGCTTGACGCTCGGCAAGCCCCGCCCCCCGGCCGAGCCAGAGAGAGACGCCGCATCTCAGCTCCTGCTGCGCGCGCACCCTAGCAGCGCTGGGCTGAGGCTCGGCCCTCCAGCCTTCGAGTGGGGCCGGGAGGTGCCTAGCTCGGGCGTGGGTGCGGAGGAGACGCCGAGGCTTCTAGGCCTACCTGGAAAAACGGGGAAAGGTAGGAAAATTAATGAGATTAGATAAGTTAATTACTTTCTAAATCATTTTTTTTTAAAACAATGTGTGTTTTAAAAGCAACGTTTTTTTTTCAGACGCAGAAAGCGGGAAAAAGAAAGGAAAAGTTTGGAATCAAGATGGCGGCGACTCACCTCGGTTCAGAACGATAAGGCCCGGCCACACACGCACCGATTGGCCCAGCGGCACACGCCAGCAACCCGGCGTACGATTGGTCGAGCTCGAGGTCACTCTGTCGCTAATGAGCGGATAATGAGATGCTAATGAGCAGAACGTTGAAGGTTTTTGGGATACCGCGGGCGCGATTTTAGCCCGGCCGAAACGTAAATACGCTTAAAACCGTCTCGGAAGCGTAAGCTTTCTTTGGAGGTAACGCGCGCGTAGGTACGCCCTGTAACTTTCGAGCGCATAGCCTGCCAGACGCACACGCGATGACAGACAGACAGACAGAATGACAGACAGACAGACAGACAGACAGATAGACAGAAGTACCGATTTATATAGATAGATAGATAAATGATCTAGACGAGGGAACTAGATGTAATATCGCCAAGTTTGCAGACGACACAAAGCTGGGTGGGCGTGTGTGCTATGAGGAGGATTCAGAGAAACTCCAGTATGATTTGGACAGGTTGGGTGATTACTGCATTTGCCATGCATCTGCCCACAGTGTGGATAAATGCGAGGTTATCCACTTCGGTGGCAAAAACAGGAAGACAGATTATTATCTGAACGGCAATAGATTGGGAGAAGGGGAAGTGCAACGAGACCTGGGTGTCCTTGTGCGCCAGTTGCTGAAGGTAAGCATGCAGGTGCAGCAGGCGGTTAAGAAGGCAAATGGTATGTTGGCCTTGGTGAGACCACACCTTAGAGTATTGTGTGCAGTTTTGGTCGCCTTATCTGAGGAAGGATGTTCTTGCCATGGAGAGGGAGTGCAGCGAAGATTCACCAGACTGATACCTGGGATGGCAGGAATGACATATGAGGAGAGATTGGGTCGATTGGGCTTATATTCGCTAGAGTTTCGAAGAATGAGAGGGGATCTCATTGAAACTTATAAAATTCTAACAGGACTAGACAGACTAGATGCAGGAAGGATGTTCCTGATGGCGGGGGAAGTCCAGAACCAGGGGTCACAGTCTAAGGATAAGGGGTAAGCCATTTAGGACTGAGATGAGGAGGAATTTCTTCACCCAGAGAGTGGTGAACCTGTGGAATTCTCTACCACAGAAGGCAGTAGAGGCCAATTCATTAAATATATTCAAGAAGGAGTTGGATATATTTCTTAAGGCTAAAGGGATCAAGGGATATGGGGAGAAAGCAGGGACAGGGTACTGAATTTGGATGATCAGCCATGATCTCATTAAATGACGGAACATGCTCGAGGGGCCGAATGGCCTACTCCTGCTCCTAACTTCTATGTCTATGTTTACATCGGCTCCTGTTCCCCCAATGACTCAGGTTTGAAATTGTTGTGTGTTTAAATCCCTCCAACGCCTCACCCCCCTCCCCATCTCTAAACTCTTTCAGACCTACAAGCCCCACTCCTCTCAAACTCACCTTTCCTCTCACTCAGGCCACTCGTGTAACCACCAGCACCTCCCCCCCCCCCCCCCCAACCCCACCATTGGTGGCCGTGCCTTCAGCTACCTCGGCCCCATGCTCCAGAATTCCCTCTAAACCTCTCTACCTCTCCATCTCCTTCTCCTCTTTAAGACCCTTCTTAAAATTCACTGTTTGACAAAGATTCTGGTCACCAATCCCAATACCTCCTTCTTTGTACCGCCCCTCGCACCTCGGTCAAGTGCCTCGAAGCCTTTCTCTGGGTTAGAGCTATATAATGCAGCTTGTTGCATATGTGGACAGGCTGTTTACATAGCGGAAGTACTGAGGATAGCATGCCATCTCTAGGAATGCTTAAACTTGGGCAGCAGCTGAGGGAAACCTAGAATGTTCTGTAAACTAGAAAATTACATTTATATAAACTACTTTCAGCTCCTGAGGAGGCAATTCATTTTATTTTATGTAGCTGCTGCACCTTAAAATTATTCTTTTAACAATGGTAAAAATATGCATAAATATCAGAAGATAAACATCATCATCTGCAAAATGTCCTTTGTAAATCAATGGAGCCCATAACTGGAATCACAATGTTTTGAAAATGTTACATCTCTCCTATTACAGATCCTGGTGACCGAAGAAAAAGTCTCCATCTTACACAAAAATTCTCGTTGAAACTGCATCAACTATTAATCACAGGGAAGAAACTTGGGAAGAATTTCTGGGACAGTATTAAACATCAGAGAAAGGACAGATAATGCATAAAGCTCACCCTAACGATTCCACACTCAGTTATATAACTGGACTATTTTCTATATGCTGTAACCTCATATGTCCAAACAAGAAATGGTGGATTAACAATTAAAATCATAAATTCATGTTGTGAACTCCGCTCTTGTAGGAATTGGACCGAAACAGATAAAATATCTTGTACATCGGAACCTTCCGAGCCACGAAAAGATTCAATTCCATATTACAGGAAACGCTCGATTTACCAGCACCTAAAATAACCGGAAATCTGTTAACCGGCAAAATTTAGGAATAGGTTCAGGTAAGTTTTACTTCATATTAGTGGCTGTTCCTGGATCTGTGGCCGTGTAACGGGGTTCCTGCACCTGTTGCTATGCAACAGGGACGCCTGGATCTGTGGCCGTGTACGGGGCTCTCGTACCTTTTACTAGAACTCTCTGTAATCCGGAGTTTTTGATAAGCCGGCACCACGCCGGTCCCGTCGGTGTCGGATAAAAGAGTTTCCTGATATTTGAGACGGATTAGAGTTCAAGAATCAAAGTTGCATGGACAACATGACATCAACCAGTCCTCAACCAATAGTAAACGTGTCATGTGCTAGTGGGTGCTGCAAATGGCAAGAAAAAAATCCTTATCATCACCAGATGGTAGTTTGAATTCATCTAAGACTGACAGAATGAAAATCTCCCGTTTGGGTTCTAAGTAAAAGGATTTTGTATGTGGCAATGGGGCAGTCATTAGTCCAGTTGTGCAGCTTGTGTACACGTGTGATAGCGAGACCCATTCCCAAAAAAACCATGGCTGAATATGTAAACAATTAAAAATTAACAAAACTAGAAATGAAAAAAAATGATACATACCATTACTAGCAAGAAGAAACAAATCTTTTAAAGTGCTTACTTCTGCAAATGATAAAAACAGTAATGTTCAGTGTAAGATACTTCAAACTAAATTAAAAAAATACGGTCAGAAACAGATACCCCATCCAGTAAAATAATCAACATCGAGACCTGGACTGACACAAATGCGAAGTAGCATTAACCAGCTGTATCAATAAAATGCTTCCCTTACGTAACTTTGTACAAATTAATGACAATTAATTGCAACAGGTGCAATTCAGTGGGAAAGGGAAAATGTTAACTAAAACAAGGAATTGTCAAATGAGTGTTTAATCCCTTTCATGGTTAAAGATAACTGTTTTAGGTTTCTTTTTCCTGATTATGCAAACGTTGTCTCACAGAGAAATAAAATCCATTTTAACTGCATTCTGCTTGTAGCGAATTGCTGATCACACGCCAATCGCCAGCTGCTTTGAAGGAGTCTAACAATGTGAAGGGGCTGAGTTTACATCAGGAGGGTATCATTAATCCAGGGTGCTTTAATGATCACCTTATTTCAGTTCTGTATTGTGCACTGTAGCTCCTCCTAGCCGTAAAGACTCAGTTTACACACACACAAAACAGTTGAAGTTAACCTCTGGTTAAATAATTTAAAAGATATCAATGGGGCATCTAGCTTGGATTATCATAAAGGTTAGAAATATAAGCTGTTGTAATATTAGTAGAAAGCACCAGCAATAACTTGTCCCTGTGCAGCATTGAACGGAGGGGATGTAGCCCTCCAAAAATGGATTCGGAATATTAGTAAACTATCTGTCAAATCTACATTTATTTAATTAAGAGTCCTTTACTCCAGGTCAGACCTGGTGTGGGTGAGTTTCCAAGTATCCCACAGCTAGAGGGAGCAGGGACTTTGCAGGAGCTATTGACTGGATCACTGTGCACACCAAATGCAGTCTATCTTCTGACATTAATATTAGACTGCGACTTGTGCACGGGGGGTGAGTTGTGACACAAGATAATAATCGAAACGGAAGACCAAGTCTGCTAGAATGGAGTGCCTTCTATAACAAGGAGGCTCTGGGATTAAATGATACCCGGGGAATGATCGATCTCGCAAAAGCCATCATCAAAAATTAACTAGATCGAACGTTTGTACGGATTAAGTTCCCAACCACATAAGCTTCAGTTCAGTCGGGTTTTTGCACAGTTTAGCAACTGCATGGAGAACTTTTATATCACGTGGATAACAGAATTTTTAAAACATTTAAATAGTTTCAGATGCCGAGGTGCAGAAGGTACCATTTATTTTCCTAGGTTATTTTTGAACTATCCTAGGCTTACGACAAGTTGAAATGCTGACTGCAAATAAATGTGAATAAATTGTATGGGAGACCACATCTCAAACTGAATCGATCCACTATAATGGAGATGAACAAACACTGTTCAAATCTTAACTGCATTGGTAAAATTCCCCTTCTGCTACGTTTTACTCCACGTGTCTTATAGTGCACAACACCCACAATCGCATTCAGTAACGTACATGGGCTTGACCATTAAAATCATTAACATGGTGCTTTGTGCATAACAGATGTTAGTGGAGTAAAACAGGGTACAACGCAGTCCAGGCCCGATAATGCAGTCTTTTACTTGCGCACAAACAAAATTCGAATTGTGTAGTATTTCAAATTAACCAATGTGCTAAGAGCAAAACAATCTTTGAATTACCCAGTAATTTGAATGAACCAACTTCAAATTAAGAGTAGTCTGTACTTGGTTGTTTTTAAAAAAAAAATGTCAGCGAATCAATTACCAATTAAAAGTCAAAGGCTTTAGTATCACAATTGCTACAGACATAATGCAGCATTATATTTTAGGAATGGCGCTTGTTTATAATGCGATGAAATGTGTTTTGAATGTACAATCATGATGGATTTTCTATCAGCTGTCTTGAATTGCTGGTCATCAGTGGAGGTTGGTGTGTTCTAAGAGTAAAACGGATTGTCTAGGCAGGGTGTTAATGCTGAACAATGATATCGAGGGAAATACACTTGCAGGCTTCATAAGTAAAGCAAGATTCTCACAAGTGCCCTGGAGCCGTTTATCAGAAACACTGTGCACTTGGTTTAATACGTTTTCCAAGTGACTCACTCACTGGCTGCTCGAGAATCATTGAAGGAGTATTCTTATAGCTGCTCTGTGATTGGCTGTTAATTTTCATTACTTCTAATAAAATCACATTCTCAGGAAACGCAGCTTTCCCAGTCCGTTCCTGCAATCTCCCAAGTGGGTTACAAATGAAAAAGAACGGGTATTTCAGTCCACCCAGAGAACACACTCTGTAGACTTTTAGCGTGCTATATGATGGCCATTGTAACAAGGGCCATAAAACCACAGTGAGTGCAACAGATCAACAGGTAATGGCCATACCCAGCTTTCAGGCCTTGACATTATACCATGGGATACCAGCAGAGAAGGCGTAAATCTCGACTAAAGTCATGGAGAGAAGAATTTCACAGAAATGTGTAAAGGTATCTAGTATCCCATGGGTAATTTTAAAGGCCTGGACTGTGAGGTTTATTGGTTGAAAGAATCTTATGTTAAAATGGTTCTGATAGTGTTTTGACTCAAGACTGTTAAATAAAGCACCTTACAACATTGGCATAGCCAAATGTATTCCAGTATCAAATGCTGCCATGCATTAAATATTATGCATTCTTAAGGTGAATGCAACAGTCCAAGAAATAGCTAATGTTCAACATTACCTGTGAGATCCCTTTCCCTGAACTGTATCATTGGGAATATCATTGTGTCAGCCATCTGTTTAGCTAGCTCTGTATGAAGAGAATTTAGCTGTGAAAACATAATTGATTTTATTAGTTACACTTGCTGCCATTCAGTAATGAATTGACCAGTCAAATTACATAGAATTTACAGCACAGAACCAGGCCATTCGGCCCAGCGGGTCTGTGCTGGTGGTTCTGCTCCACACCAGCCTCCTCCCACTCGAGCAGCATTTCCTTCTATTCCTTTCTCCCTCATGTATTAACCTAGCTTCCGCTTAAACTTCCGCTTGAACAGAGCCCTTGATGAGCTGCTAAAATCAGTGTCATGCAAACTGAATTGTAACCGTCATTGCCAACATTTCAGCAAAGAGTCATTTGCTGACCACACACTGACCAAATTAATGGGGCAATATTCCGCAAGTGGCAGGTTAACTTCATGCTAGAGTGGTCACAATTCACATTGCCAATCATACCTAAAATCTCACCACACAGACCCAGCTTTCCATTCCAGTCACACGAGCAGGTCTCCCAATCAACCATCACAGACACTGAATTTTCACCCTCAGCACACGTGCATCAAAGATATTTTAATAAGCTCGGTGACAGCAGTTCTGGCTATTACAGGAAACTCTCGATTTACCGGTACCTAAATAACCGGAAATCTCTGTTAACCGGCAAAATTCAGGAGTAGGTTCAGGTAAGTTTTACTTCATATTAGTGGCCGTTCCTGGAGCTGTGGCTGTGTAATGGGGTTCCTGCACCTGTTGCTAAGCAACAAGGAAGCCTGGATCTGTGGTCGTGTACAGGACTCTCGTACCTTTTACTATACCTCTCTGTAATCCGGACTTTTTGATAAACTGGCACCACGCCGGTCCCGTCGGTGCTGGATAAAAAAGAGTTTCCTGTAATATGTACTCAAAGTACAAGGCAAGTACTCACCCTGCACTTGATTCATGGAACAGGACAGAGAAAAGCTCGCTCAGCACCTGAGCTCAGATTTGTTTTATTTGTTACCCTCCCCAAAAGATACATGAGCTTTGTTTAAATCTTCATTTCTAATGTGTGTGACTAATGCGCAGCCGTCTGCAGGGGTCAAGCCCATGCACATTTAAAGGCGTTCATTTTATTCTGTCTATGGCTACATCACAGCCCTGAAATGGAATCCTGGCTTGTACCTGCACCACAACCTGCAGGAGGCACCGAGGTACACAGGCAAACTGCAGAGTTAGCCCCCAGTTTCCGACACACACAGAAAAATATCAACTCATCTGTTTAAAAAACCTGCAGAATGCACCTACTTGCCCAAGTGTGAATCGTGGAATCCTCTGCCCCAGAGACTGTGGAGGCTCAGTCGTTGAGTATATTCAAGGCTGAGATCGAGAGGTTTTTGGACTCTAGGGGATTCAAGGGATATGGGGATCGGGCGGGAAAGTGGAGTTGAGGTCGAAGATCAGCCATGATCTTACTGAGTGGCAGAGCAGGCTCGAGGGGCCAATTTCTTATGTTATCAAATTCAATTGCAGATTCAGTCCTTAAAGCTCAGAAATTGCACACTTGATCAGTTTGTTTATTTGGGGCTGTCGTACTCAACCAGTGGCTGTTTTAGCAGCTTGATTGTTTCAAGTGATGTAAAGTTTTGCACATTTTGCAAAATAAGGAGGGATTTACAACTTACTAATCCCCCTGCATTTCACCCCTTGCACATTTACCTTCTAAACGCGACTCAGAGTTTCTGCAAAATCAGCTGTTTGAGGAACTGACCTTAGCTGATCACTTATTCCTTGCAGTTCACACCTTGCACGCTTCAGATGCAGCTGAATTGTGGAAAATATAAAGCGTAGAGAATTCACAACCTGCACAGCAATGGGGGCTGGAAGATTGGTGTCAGAACACCAGCTTTAGGCACATCAGCCACTGGTTCCAATACATTTACAGTGGAGAAAACTGGGGAATGGAAACAACACGAGTGTTACATCCTGTGGCTCTTTCCATAGCCACAAAGTACTAGGAGCCCTGGTTGTGGAGAAGTTTAACAGTGCACACAGCTTGCTACAGACAGGCAGTGGTTTGCCATTGACCAAAGCATAGACCACTTTGAGGGACAGTATGTTGAAGCTGCACAGTGGGAAAGGAAAGATAAACACAAACTGACAACCAGACTGCATCAACAAACCTTGAATTCTCCTGTACTAAATGTGATTGCACCGGCCTCTCGCTTATCAAACTAGGCAGCTATTCAAAAACTCACACAAGCACCATCATCATAGGCTGTGACCTGGCAGAGACACCAATGTTGTACTAGTTCAAAATCAACCAACATGTTGGGAGAAGGTACAGGGAATTCGAACATGAATGATAATACGTGTAAAGAGGATTGCCATAAGGGAAGGTAACGTAAGATATTACTTCAAGGGAAGGTATTGCGGGATATTACTTCAAGGGAAGGCAGCCCAGTGTGGTCAAAGGAAGCAAACTTAAGTTCGTGAAAAGTAAAGTTACACAGATAAGAGAAAGAAAAACTATCAAAAGTGCAATAAAGATTTAGAATAATCTATCAGGTGTGGCGGTACAGTCAGAGAGATTAGGTCATTTTGGCCTGTTCAGCTGGCTGAGTTGGGGTGTCTGAGGACTAGAATGCTATGGTCTGACTGGCCTTTCTCGACCTTTGACCTTTTCTTATGTCCTTACACCATGAGCAGGTTGTGACAGTATAAATGAAAGATGAAATAAGAAAAATGAATGAGATAGTGAGGAAGGTAGCTGAAGCCTGTGGGAAGAGATCAAGGGACTGGTCAGGTGGGCAGAAAAGTGGCAAATGTAATTCAATCCGGAGAAATGTGAGTTAATGCATTCGAGAGGGCTAACAAGGAAAACTGAATACACAATAAATGGTAGGATACTGAGAAATGTAGAGGATCAGAGGGACCTTGGAGTTCATGTCCACAGATCCCTGAAGGTAGCAGGACAGGTAGATAAGGTGGTTAAGAAGGCATACGGGATACTTGCCTTTATTAGCTGAGGGATAGAATACAAGAGCAGGGGGGTTATGCTTCAACTGTATAAAACACTAGTTAGGCCTCAGCTAGAGTACTGCGTGCAGTTCTGGTCACCACATTACAGGAAGGATGTGATTGCAGTAGAGAGGGTACAGAGGAGATTTACGAGGATGTTGCCAGGATTGGAGAATTTTAGCAATGAGGAAAGATTGGATAGGCTGGGGTTGTTTTCTTTGGAACAGAGGAGGCTGAGGAGAGACTTAACTGAAGTATATAAAATTATGAGGGGCCTAGATAGAGCAGATAGGAAGGACCTATTTCCCTTAGCAGAGAGGTTAATAACCAGGGCATAGATTTAAAGTCATTGGTAGAAGGATTAGAGGGGAGTTGAGGAGAACTTTCTTCACCCAGAGGGTGGTGGGGGTCTGGAACTCACTGCCTGAAAGGGTGGGAGAGGCAGAGACCCTCATCACATTTAAACAGTACTTGGATGTGCGCCTGAAGTGCCGAAACCTACAGGGCTCCGGACCAAGAGCTGGACAGTGGGATTAGGGTGGAGAGCTCTTTTTCGACCGACACAGACACGATGGGCCGAATGGCCTCCTTCTGTGCCATAAATTTCTATGATTCTAATGAAACCCAACTTTTGATAGAGTAAATAAGGAGAAATTATTTCCAGTGGCAGATCAGTAAGCAGAGGACACAGATTTAAGGTGATTGGCAAAAGAACCAGAGGTGAAATGATGGAACATTTTTTTACCTGGCGAGATGTCCTGATCGGAGTTGCCTGAAAGGGCGGTGGAAGCAGATTCAATAACAACACTCAAAAGGGAATTAGATAAATACTTGAAGGGAATCAATTTACAGGGCTATGGGGAAGAGCAGGGGGAGTGGGACTAATTGGAGAGCTCCACCAAAGAGCGGGCACAGGCACGATGGGCCGAATGGCCTCCTTCTGTGTTGTATCATTCTCTGATCTATGAACACGGCTTTTACTCCACACTGGTTTTAGTCACATTTGAGTCATTTTGGTTTGGTTTTGATTGAAAACGAATAATGAGGGAAAAGTTTTACAGTCCGTCTGTACCAGATATAATCCCACATCAGTTACACTATGTTGGGCCACCTTATCTGGGCTAACTTTCTAGGACAGCCATGGGATTGATTATATTGATTTGATTTAACATTTGCCTCCCTGGAATGGGAATCCTCAATCGATAAATAAGATTAAAACTGGAATAAATCTAACCATGGTTACTGAATAAAATGACAACTTTTTTTACCAAAAGTTAAAATGCCCCTTTTGTCGTATATAAAGCGCAGCATCAACAGAGATTATAAATTTAAAACATGAAGGTGTGCTGACTACACACCTAGCAAATTACCCAGACTGTGGGATACCAAAACTGAGGGCATTCTTCATTTCAATATTCACTAAATCTGTGTTCAGCCACAGTAGACCAAGTGAGGAACAATCCAATTCACACTCCTAAGTTGGCCAGAGAGCAGCTATTTCAATAGGAGACGTTCCTGCGTATAAGCAGCGAGAACTTTGGGGAGGGTCTGCTTCCCGCTCTGTACCTGTGAATGGAGACACCAGGCTGCAGTAAATGCTGTTCCCTTCTATCTGCACCTCCCTTTTAATGGAAACACAAAGTACAAAGTCTGCTTTTCCACACAGACACGTTGCTTTTACTTATTAACATGAGAATAAACAAGAACAATGCCTTTAACAAAGAAAATATGCTTTAAAATATATAGGGGGAAAATTCGGTTGCTTCGCGCCTCCCGTTAGCGCCCGAATAGGACGCCAACAGGCGCAAAGCAACTAGCGACCGGGCGCGGAGCCGCCAACGCCTCCCGCAAAATTCAGCGGGAGCTTAGTGGCGGCGGTAACTGTTTAAGAAGGGGAGGAAGGTCTGTAATACCGCGGCGTGGCGCTGCGGCACGTAGCGCCACGATATTCCCTTGCAGCGCCCCAAGAGGGAGGCGGGGTGCTTCCAGTCGCACCCCGCTTCCCTCTTGGGGCACTACCACTCAATTTTGGCCGTGGGTGCGCTAATTTTTTCGGGGCGCTAGGGCAATTTTCCCCCATAATGTCCTCAGCTCATCCAGTGCTTCAGGACTGTGCCAGTAGGCTGTCCCAGCCCAGGGTCTTGCTTCCATTAACTGGTATTAGTTACACGGCTGTCCTCACTGCTCCCCTCTGTTGGCTTCCTCCACTGGTCTGTCACAATGCTCCAGTGCTGTTCTTCCCTCTAATTTAGATTTTGGTTTATTGGATCACCTTTTACATAGAATGTACAGCTCAAACAGGCCGTACGGCCCAACTGGTCTATGCCAATGTTTATACTCCAAACAAGCCTCCTCCCACTCGAATTAGCTCTGGCCCAATCCCGCCATTCCATTCTCCCTCATGTATGCATCAAGCTTTCCCTTAAATGCAGCAATGCTCTCTGCTTCAACCCCTACATGTGGCAAAGAGTTCAAAATTCTCACCACTCTCTGTGTAAAGGTAACACCCACCCCCAGCCCCCACCAAACTCTCCATTTGATGTGTTAGTGGCCATCCCATATTTATGCCTGCTTGTTCTGGGGCCCTCACAAGTGGAAGCCTGTCCACATCCACCCTATCGAACCCCTCCACAACTCTACCGACCTCTATCTGGTCTCGTCTTATTCTCTTCTCCATAACTTAGCTCAAATCTTGTACCTTACACTGGAACATTTTAATATCTTCAGTTTCTTACAGCAGGTTAAACACGCTCAGAGATTCACAACCGTTTTGCAATGTGAATAAAAGGAAGGGACTGTGCTCTTACCGCCGAGTTATAATGATCAAAGGTGTTCAGTTACTTCACTTACAACTTTAGCCTCTCACGAGTGAGCTCCATGCTCTAGTTTCTCACATTCTCGCAACATTCTCGCACATAACTGCCACTGTCCCAAGAGTGCATGTACAAAGGATCCAAAATCAGACCAGTGAATTCAACCAAACTGCACACCTGGACTCGATGTGAATCAATAGTCACTTCACTGTAAACCGCAGCTCAGCTTGTACAGATTTTTGCAAAATTTCCAATTCTTGATGCAGCACATTCTTATATTCCCAACAGAGATTAGCAACAGAAAAATCTGCTTTCTTACCAATAGACTTGCTCTGGAATGTGTGTGTGCCATTTTTGCCCAAAACAAATATAAACTTGAAATAATTCTACAGCAGCTCCGAAGGCTGCATTTATTGTCCATATCTAGTTACCCTGTCAAATGAGTGACTCATTAGCTCACTTCAGAGAGCAACCATGTCGTGTGGACTTCAATCACATAAATGCCGGCCGAAGGCGGCTGGTGGGTTCCCTTCCCTGTTGACCATTAGCGAACCAGGGGATTGTTAACCACAATCTGGCAGCTTCCATTACCAGGTTAATTGACATCAATTTCACACCTTGCCATGGTGGGATTTCAAATCCTCACCATCGAGTTGTTAGTCCAGCACCAGGACCACTGCACTACCGTACACGGCAGGTTATACTGCACTACCGTACACGGCAGGTTATACTGCACTACCGTACACGGCAGGTTATAGTGCACTACTGTACACGGCAGGTTATACTGCACTACCGTACACGGCAGGTTATACTGCACTACCGTACACGGCAGGTTATACTGCACTACCGTACACGACAGGTTATACTGCACTACCGTACACGGCAGGTTATACTGCACTACCGTACACGGCAGGTTATAGTGCACTACCGTACACGGCAGGTTATACTGCACTACCGTACACGGCAGGTTATACTGCACTACCGTACACGACAGGTTATACTGCACTACTGTACACGGCAGGTTATACTGCACTACCGTACACGGCAGGTTATACTGCACTACCGTACACGGCAGGTTATACTGCACTACCGTACACGGCAGGTTATACTGCACTACCGTACACGGCAGGTTATACTGCACTACCGTACACGGCAGGTTATACTGCACTACCGTACACGGCAGGTTATACTGCACTACCGTACACGGCAGGTTATACTGCACTACCGTACACGGCAGGTTATACTGCACTACCGTACACGGCAGGTTATACTGCACTACCGTACACGGCAGGTTATACTGCACTACCGTACACGGCAGGTTATACTGCACTACCGTACACGGCAGGTTATACTGCACTACCGTACACGGCAGGTTATACTGCACTACCGTACACGGCAGGTTATACTGCACTACCGTACACGGCAGGTTATACTGCACTACCGTACACGGCAGGTTATACTGCACTACCGTACACGGCAGGTTATACTGCACTACCGTACACGGCAGGTTATACTGCACTACCGTACACGGCAGGTTATACTGCACTACCGTACACGGCAGGTTATACTGCACTACCGTACACGGCAGGTTATACTGCACTACCGTACACGGCAGGTTATACTGCACTACCGTACACGGCAGGTTATACTGCACTACCGTACACGGCAGGTTATACTGCACTACCGTACACGGCAGGTTATACTGCACTACCGTACACGGCAGGTTATACTGCACTACCGTACACGGCAGGTTATACTGCACTACCGTACACGGCAGGTTATACTGCACTACCGTACACGGCAGGTTATACTGCACTACCGTACACGGCAGGTTATAGTGCACTACCGTACACGGCAGGTTATACTGCACTACCGTACACGGCAGGTTATACTGCACTACCGTACACGGCAGGTTATACTGCACTACCGTACACGGCAGGTTATACTGCACTACCGTACACGGCAGGTTATACTGCACTACCGTACACGGCAGGTTATACTGCACTACCGTACACGGCAGGTTATAGTGCACTACCGTACACGGCAGGTTATACTGCACTACCGTACACGACAGGTTATACTGCACTACCGTACACGGCAGGTTATACTGCACTACCGTACACGGCAGGTTATACTGCACTACCGTACACGGCAGGTTATACTGCACTACCGTACACGGCAGGTTATAGTGCACTACCGTACACGGCAGGTTATAGTGCACTACCGTACACGGCAGGTTATAGTGCACTACCGTACACGGCAGGTTATACTGCACTACCGTACACGGCAGGTTATACTGCACTACCGTACACGGCAGGTTATACTGCACTACCGTACACGACAGGTTATACTGCACTACCGTACACGGCAGGTTATACTGCACTACTGTACACGGCAGGTTATACTGCACTACCGTACACGGCAGGTTATACTGCACTACCGTACACGGCAGGTTATACTGCACTACCGTACACGGCAGGTTATACTGCACTACTGTACACGGCAGGTTATACTGCACTACCGTACACGGCAGGTTATACTGCACTACTGTACACGGCAGGTTATACTGCACTACCGTACACGGCAGGTTATACTGCACTACCGTACACGGCAGGTTATACTGCACTACCGTACACGGCAGGTTATACTGCACTACCGTACACGACAGGTTATACTGCACTACCGTACACGGCAGGTTATACTGCACTACCGTACACGACAGGTTATACTGCACTACCGTACACGGCAGGTTATACTGCACTACTGTACACGGCAGGTTATACTGCACTACCGTACACGGCAGGTTATACTGCACTACCGTACACGGCAGGTTATACTGCACTACCGTACACGGCAGGTTATACTGCACTACCGTACACGACAGGTTATACTGCACTACCGTACACGGCAGGTTATACTGCACTACTGTACACGGCAGGTTATACTGCACTACCGTACACGACAGGTTATACTGCACTACCGTACACGGCAGGTTATACTGCACTACCGTACACGGCAGGTTATACTGCACTACTGTGCACTACCGTACACGGCAGGTTATACTGCACTACTGTGCACTACCGTACACGGCAGGTTATACTGCACTACCGTACACGGCAGGTTATACTGCACTACCGTACACGGCAGGTTATACTGCACTACCGTACACGGCAGGTTATACTGCACTACCGTACACGACAGGTTATACTGCACTACCGTACACGGCAGGTTATACTGCACTACCGTACACGGCAGGTTATAGTGCACTACCGTACACGGCAGGTTATACTGCACTACCGTACACGGCAGGTTATACTGCACTACCGTACACGGCAGGTTATAGTGCACTACCGTACACGGCAGGTTATACTGCACTACCGTACACGGCAGGTTATACTGCACTACCGTACACAGCAGGTTATACTGCACTACCGTACACGACAGGTTATACTGCACTACTGTGCACTACCGTACACGGCAGGTTACACTGCACTACCGTACACGGCAGGTTATACTGCACTACCGTACACGGCAGGTTATAGTGCACTACCGTACACGGCAGGTTATACTGCACTACCGTACACGGCAGGTTATACTGCACTACCGTACACGGCAGGTTATACTGCACTACCGTACACGGCAGGTTATACTGCACTACCGTACACGACAGGTTATAGTGCACTACCGTACACGACAGGTTATAGTGCACTACCGTACACGGCAGGTTATAGTGCACTACCGTACACGGCAGGTTATACTGCACTACCGTACACGGCAGGTTATACTGCACTACCGTACACGGCAGGTTATAGTGCACTACCGTACACGGCAGGTTATACTGCACTACCGTACACGGCAGGTTATACTGCACTACCGTACACAGCAGGTTATACTGCACTACCGTACACGACAGGTTATACTGCACTACTGTGCACTACCGTACACGGCAGGTTACACTGCACTACCGTACACGGCAGGTTATACTGCACTACCGTACACGGCAGGTTATAGTGCACTACCGTACACGGCAGGTTATACTGCACTACCGTACACGACAGGTTATACTGCACTACCGTACACGGCAGGTTATACTGCACTACCGTACACGGCAGGTTATACTGCACTACCGTACACGGCAGGTTATACTGCACTACCGTACACGACAGGTTATACTGCACTACTGTGCACTACCGTACACGGCAGGTTACACTGCACTACCGTACACGGCAGGTTATACTGCACTACCGTACACGGCAGGTTATAGTGCACTACCGTACACGGCAGGTTATACTGCACTACCGTACACGACAGGTTATACTGCACTACCGTACACGGCAGGTTACACTGCACTACCGTACACGGCAGGTTATACTGCACTACCGTACACGGCAGGTTACACTGCACTACCGTACACGGCAGGTTATACTGCACTACCGTACACGGCAGGCTACACTGCACTACCGTACACGGCAGGTTATACTGCACTACCGTACACGACAGGTTATACTGCACTACCGTACACGACAGGTTATAGTGCACTACCGTACACGACAGGTTATAGTGCACTACCGTACACGGCAGGTTATAGTGCACTACCGTACACGGCAGGTTATACTGCACTACCGTACACGGCAGGTTATACTGCACTACCGTACACGGCAGGTTATAGTGCACTACCGTACACGGCAGGTTATAGTGCACTACCGTACACGGCAGGTTATACTGCACTACCGTACACGGCAGGTTATACTGCACTACCGTACACGGCAGGTTATACTGCACTACCGTACACGGCAGGTTATACTGCACTACCGTACACGGCAGGTTATACTGCACTACCGTACACGGCAGGTTATAGTGCACTACCGTACACGGCAGGTTATACTGCACTACCGTACACGACAGGTTATAGTGCACTACCGTACACGGCAGGTTATAGTGCACTACCGTACACGGCAGGTTATACTGCACTACCGTACACGGCAGGTTATACTGCACTACCGTACACGGCAGGTTATACTGCACTACCGTACACGGCAGGTTATACTGCACTACTGTGCACTACCGTACACGGCAGGTTATACTGCACTACCATACACGACAGGTTATACTGCACTACCGTACACGGCAGGTTATACTGCACTACCGTACACGGCAGGTTATACTGCACTACCGTACACGGCAGGTTATACTGCACTACCGTACACGGCAGGTTATAGTGCACTACCGTACACGACAGGTTATACTGCACTACCGTACACGGCAGGTTATAGTGCACTACCGTACACGGCAGGTTATACTGCACTACCGTACACGGCAGGTTATACTGCACTACCGTACACGGCAGGTTATAGTGCACTACCGTACACGGCAGGTTATACTGCACTACCGTACACGACAGGTTATACTGCACTACCGTACACGGCAGGTTATAGTGCACTACCGTACACGGCAGGTTATAGTGCACTACCGTACACGGCAGGTTATACTGCACTACCGTACACGGCAGGTTATAGTGCACTACCGTACACGGCAGGTTATACTGCACTACCGTACACGGCAGGTTATACTGCACTACCGTACACGGCAGGTTATACTGCACTACCGTACACGGCAGGTTATACTGCACTACTGTGCACTACCGTACACGGCAGGTTATACTGCACTACCATACACGGCAGGTTATACTGCACTACCGTACACGGCAGGTTATACTGCACTACCGTACACGGCAGGTTATACTGCACTACCGTACACGGCAGGTTATACTGCACTACCGTACACGGCAGGTTATACTGCACTACCGTACACGGCAGGTTATACTGCACTACCGTACACGGCAGGTTATACTGCACTACCGTACACGACAGGTTATACTGCACTACCGTACACGGCAGGTTATAGTGCACTACCGTACACGGCAGGTTATACTGCACTACCGTACACGGCAGGTTATACTGCACTACCGTACACGGCAGGTTATACTGCACTACCGTACACGGCAGGTTATACTGCACTACCGTACACGACAGGTTATACTGCACTACTGTACACGGCAGGTTATACTGCACTACTGTGCACTACTGTACACGACAGGTTACACTGCACTACCGTACATGGCAGGTTATACTGCACTACCGTACATGGCAGGTTATACTGCACTACTGTGCACTACCGTACACGACAGGTTATACTGCACTACTGTGCACTACCATACACGACAGGTTACACTGCACTACCGTACACGGCAGGTTATACTGCACTACCGTACATGGCAGGTTATACTGCACTACCGTACACGGCAGGTTATAGTGCACTACCGTACACGACAGGTTATACTACACTACCGTACACGACAGGTTATACTACACTACTGTACACGACAGGTTATACTGCACTACCGTACACGACAGGTTATACTGCACTACCGTACACGACAGGTTATACTGCACTACCGTGCACGACAGGTTATACTGCACTACCGTACACGACAGGTTATACTGCACTACCGTGCACGACAGGTTATACTGCACTACCGTACACGACAGGTTATACTGCACTACCGTGCACGACAGGTTATACTGCACTACTGTGCACTACCGTACACGACAGGTTATACTGCACTACCGTACACGACAGGTTATACTGCACTACTGTGCACTACCGTACACGACAGGTTACACTGCACTACCGTACATGGCAGGTTATACTGCACTACCGTACATGGCAGGTTATACTGCACTACTGTGCACTACCATACACGACAGGTTACACTGCACTACCGTACACGGCAGGTTATACTGCACTACCGTACACGGCAGGTTATACTGCACTACCGTACACGGCAGGTTATAGTGCACTACCGTACACGACAGGTTATACTGCACTACCGTACACGACAGGTTATACTGCACTACCGTACACGGCAGGTTATACTGCACTACCGTACACGGCAGGTTATACTGCACTACCGTACACGGCAGGTTATACTGCACTACCGTACACGGCAGGTTATACTGCACTACCGTACACGGCAGGTTATACTGCACTACCGTACACGGCAGGTTATACTGCACTACCGTACACGGCAGGTTATACTGCACTACCGTACATGGCAGGTTATACTGCACTACCGTACACGACAGGTTATACTGCACAACTGTACACGACAGGTTATACTGCACTACTGGTTATACTACACTACTGTACATGACAGGTTACACTACACTACCGTACATGACAGGTTACACTACACTACCGTACACGACAGGTTATACGACACTACCGTACACGACAGGTTGTAAGTGCATCATTTTGAATGTATTACCTCATCTACAACCATGGAAAAACGTTGGAGGGTAGAAATCACTTCATCGTCCCCTTTGCTCAAGGCGAAATTCTAAAAAGTGAAGAGATTTCAGATTTAGATATACACAGATATTTGAATGATTTTGTTCCAGACTTCTGCCCTCCTTTGCTGAAGGCATCAACAGCTGGAGTCCAGCTCCAGGTGTGCCAGATGTCTTCCCGTACCTTGACCAATTGGCCATTCTACATGTGAGTCTAGATAACGGGGATAGATTTCCTACTATTACTAATTTTAGTGAAAAAGTAGGCACAGATATAAGAGGCTGTTCCCCACTTGGTACTCTCATCCACTTGTTCACTGAATTAGTGATCTGGTGGGAAAACATGGTCTTGTCAGCAGGCTATTTGACTGAGCACGATCCACATCCTCACCTGTACACCTCTGCCCAGTTACAAGTGGGTGTCAGGGACAGGGAATGGGAATGTTAGCTGACTTTCCTCACCCCAGCCCAGTACTCGAGGCCAAGTGTGGCCTTTCTACTCCCAGTGACTCAGCACAAACCTCTGCCTTTTGTGGGGCTCTGTGACACATTGCCTTCAGCAAGGCAAGCTTATTTGAGTTTGCTGGGGCACTGAAATTAGGGCGTGGAATAAAAATACTTAACGAGTTTTTCTAAATTCCTTTCTCTGGAATTTTATGGTAGAGGAGATTTACAAGGATGTTGCTGGGAGTAGAGAATCTTCGCTCTGAGGAAAGACTGGATAGGCTGGGTCTGTTTTCCTTGGAACAGAGGAGGCTGAGGGGAGACCTTATTGAGGTGTAAAAAATAATGAGGGGCATAAAGTGGCTAGAAAGGACCTATTTCCCTTAGCAGAGGGGTCAAAAACCAGGGGGCACAGATTTAAAGTAATTGGGGGAAGGTTTAGAGGGGATTTGAGGGGAAATGTCTTCACCCAGAGGGTTGTGGGGGTCTGGAACTCACTGCCTGAAAGGGTGGTAGAGGCAGGAACCCTAACCACATTTAAAAAGTACTTGGATGTGCACTTGGGATGCTGTAACCTGCAGGGCTACGGACCAAGAGCTGGGAAGTGGGATTAGGCTGGATAGCTCTTTGTTGGTCAGCGCGGACACAGACCTGAGCGGGGTACCCGTGCCTGATGGGAGCGATGGCAAAATTTAGGCTGACATTCCCAGTGCAGTACTGAAGGAGTGCATTGTCGGAGGTGCTGTCTTTCAGATAAGGCGTTAAACCGAGGCCCCGTCTGCTCTTTTCGGGTGGATGTGAAAGATCCCATGGCACTATTCGAAGAGTTGGGGAGTTCTCCAACTCTGACCAATATTTATCCCTCAACCAACATCATAAATGGTAATTTATTTCATTGCTATTTGTGGGACCTTGTGTGCAAATTGGCTGCCGCATTTGTCTAAACAACAGTCACTGGACAATTGTATGTGCAGACAGGATAGGGTGCTGTATAAACACATGCCTTTTCTCATAAGTGAACGCACCAATCTCTACACATATATTGTAGTTAAATTGAAATCTTTAAAAGATAGTAATATGGATGTATCTTATATTGCCACCTTTTCTTTCTCCTGTGTCAAGGGAATGAGACAACCCATCTCTTCCACTGTTTTACATCCGGTAGATGGGTGGTTTCCGTAACAAAGACAGTTTTATGTGGGCAGGTTGTTAGTCTGACGCTCAGTCCACAACAAAGAGGACCGACTAGATACGATGGGGGGGACTCCACTCCCATCAGGCACGAGTACACCACTGGTGCCAACCAGTGTTCAGAAACTGAACTCTCGACTCTGCTCACTGGGGCTTCATGGTCACAAGGGTGATGGTTGAGAATACTGCCCAGACTATTATACAACCTTAATACTTATCCAAAGGATGAATTGGTGGAAAGGTAGAGCCACAATGAACCCAACATATTTGTCCCCCTCACCAACAGTAATGAGAAACAACAGCTGAGAAACTGATCAACAGATTGGAGCAAAGATTTCAGCAGGATCCCCTACAATGATTCTCAAACGGAGACTTTATCGATACATGCCACCTGCGGGGGCGGGGCACCTTATAACTGTAGGTAGTTACTATAAAACCCCAGCTTCAGCTTGTGCACCTCACTTGGTAATGTTTAACTGTGCAGTTAACTTAGTCACACCTGCTGACTGGAGACAATGCATTTGGTTAAATGTCAGTTGACTAAACCCTAGCTTAATAATAGAGTGGAATCTGATGATAGTAATCGATTTGACCAGTAGCCCACAGGCAACCTGGTGAGGCTACAACACAGGGCTACTTGCATGCCAAACAACGGAAGCAACATGCGATAGACAGAGCTAAGCGATCTCACAACCATCGGATCAAATCAAAGCTCTGCAGTCCTGCCACATCCAGTCGTGAGTGGTGGTGGACAATTAAACAGTTAACAGGAGGAGGAGGCTCCAAAAATATCCCCATCCTCAATGATGGTGGAGCCCAGCACGTTGAGTGCAAAAGACAAGGCTGAAGCATTTGCAACTATCTTCAGCCAGAAGTGCCGAGTGGATGATCCATCTCGGCCTCCTCCGGAGGTCCCCAGCATCACAGATGCCAGTCTTCAGCCCATTCAATTCACTCCACGTGATGTCAAGAAATGGCTGAAGACACTGGATACTGCAAAGGCTATGGGCCCTGACAACATTCCGGCAATAGTACTGAAGACTTGTGCTCCAGAACTAGCTGCACCCCTAGCCAAGCTGTTCCAGTACAGCTACAACACTGGCATCTACCCGGCAATGTGGAAAATTGCCCAAGTATGTCCTGTCTACAAAAAGCAGGACAAACCCGACCCGGCCAATTACTGTCCCATCAGTCTACTCTCAATCATCAGCAAAGTGATGGAAGGTGTCGTCGACAGTGCTATCAAGCAGCACTTACTCAGCAATAACCTGCTCACTGACGCCCAGTTTGGGTTCTGCCAGGGCCACTCAGCTCCTGATCTCATTGCAGCCTTGGTCCAAACATGGACAAAAGAGCTGAACTCAAGAGGTGAGGTGAGAGTGACTGCCCTTGACATCAAGGCAGCATTTGATTGAGTGTGGCATCAAGGAGCCCTAGCAAAACTGAAGTCAATGGGAATCAAGGGGAAAACTCTCCATTGGTTGGAATCATACCTAGCACAAAGGAAGTTGGCTGTGGTTGTTGGAGGTCATTCATCTCAATCACATGACATCACTGCAGGAGTTCCTCAGGGCAGTGTCCTAGGCCCAACCATCTTCAGCTGTTTCATCAATGACCTTCCCTCCATCATAAGGTCAGAAGTGGGGATGTTCGCTGATGATTGCACACTATTCAGCACCATTCGAGACTCGGCAGATACTGACGCAGTCCGTGTCCATATGCAGCAAGACTTGGACAACATTCAGACTTGGGCTGACAAGTAACATTCGCACCACACAAGTGCCAGGCAATGACCATCTCCAACAAGCGAGACTCTAACCATCTCCCCTTGACATTCAATGGCATTACCATCGCTGAATCC
This sequence comes from Somniosus microcephalus, assembly GCF_052327205.1. Taxonomy (NCBI): domain Eukaryota; kingdom Metazoa; phylum Chordata; class Chondrichthyes; order Squaliformes; family Somniosidae; genus Somniosus; species Somniosus microcephalus. The sequence goes on along the minus strand of NC_141003.1, from coordinate 3,772,835 downwards.
CCCACTATCAACATCCTGGGGGTTACCATTGATCAGAAACTGAACTGGACCAGCCATATAAATACTGTGGTTACAAGAGCAGGCCAGAGGCTGGGAATTCTGCGGCGAGTGTCTCACCTCCTGATTCCCCAAAGCCTTTCCACCATCTACAAGGCACAAGTCAGGAGTGTGATGGAATACTCACCACTTGCCTGGATGAGTGCAGCTCCAACAACACTCAAGAAGCTCGACACCATTCAGGATAAAGCAGCCCGCTTGATTGGCACCCCATCCACCACCTTCAACATTCACTCCCTCCACCACCGGCGCACTGTGTACCATCTACAAGATGCACTGCAGCAACTCGCCAAAGCTCCTTCAACAGCACCTCCCAAACCCGCAACCTCTACCACTTAGAAGGACAAGGGCAGCAGACGCATGGGAACATCACCACCTACAAGTTCCCCTCCAAGCCACACACCATCCTGACTTGGACCTGTATCGCCGTTCCTTCACTGTCGCTGGGCCAAAATCCTGGAACTCCCTTCCTAACAGCATTGTGGGTGTACCTACACCATATGGACTGCAGCGGTTCAAGGCGGCGGCTCACCACCATCTTCTCAAGGGCAATTAGGGATGGGCACTAAATGCAGGCCTAGCCAGCGACGCCCACATCCCATCAATGAATAGAAAAAAATGATTATCAGTATACCAGAAAGCAGTGATCCTAAAGGGCAGTTGAATGAAGGGAACTTGTTGCTTGAAAGAGGAACATTAAAGGTGCGGGGAGTGAGCAGGAAAGCGGCATTAGACTAGGTGCACCGTGCGTACTTGCAGTGCTGTTGCACACTCTGATGCTTTAAACAGATGAGTAATCAGCTGCTCAGCCCCTCGTCTCCAATGTGGCGTTACGTTATCGCTACAAGAGGAATGCAGCCACTTCTATTTTTTCTACTCATTTGAGCAGCATGCTGAACAGTGCTTCCCAGCACTTCAAACAGATGAGTGGCCCCTCGCTCAGTGTCAGCTTGAGAGCAGTGAACAGTGCAGCACTAATAGCAGCACATCGGGGGGAGAGGCAGAGCCACTGTTAAAGTGCCAGGGAATGCTGAGCAGCTCTGCAATGAGTCATCCTCAGCATGCTTTACAGTTAGCAGCCTCTTAGTGGAATTACCCATTCAACACGAGTTGAGATAACAACTAGTTTGAATTCCCAGATTTTAAAAATGAGGAGCTTTTCTGTCCTTCAGGCAGTTTACTGCAGTGGACCTCATGGCACAACTTGAGCTCTTTAGAAAATAACTGAGAAAGAAAGATTAGAATAAAAATCTCCACCATGTTCTCACCTGTTTCTCATATGCAAGAAGGTGTTTGGACAGCTGCTGTGTTGCGATACTCATTTCATTCTGCAAAGACAGAAAGCTAGCACATCAGGAACTTTCGGAGGTTTAAAAGACCAATACAACAGAATGCTCTCGGGTGATTTGGCCAGAGGTTTGTGCAGTGCCCCAGAGCCCCAGCCCTCAATCTTACTGGTGCAGAAGGCAAACCCATCAAAACAACCCAAAACAGGAACGGATCCATCCGTAAGATCAAACCATCAGTCAGAGCTCCCTTAGACTATGCATTCATTGTAATTGGTCACTATGTTATGACCATTAATGACATTACATGTAAGTATGGTCTTAATTATTCTATGAATATAATTCAACTCCATATACAAATAAGAAATTGCATCATCCTTCAGGGAAAACCCCTGGGTGCTGTTCCTTACACACTTTATATTGTTTGCATCAGGTGCTCTTTCCATATATAATGCCTCAAAGCAAATTGCACCCTTTGTTCCTGACCAGCAGAAAGCCCCAAGTCACAGCTGTACTTCAGAGGGATCCTCGCATAAAACGGACAAATACATTTTCATGCCAATCACAGCACAAAAAAACAGTTTACTCTTAATTCAAATGATTGGTAATTCAAGTTCTTTGTCATTGTTCTGCTATTTGTAGTAGGCTGTGCATAATCAAACCCCACTGACAAATCAATGTTGGCCTTATTGGGCATCTTTAAAAGCCCTGCATGTGTAATAGCTGTAAATACATTTGATCAGCTGATGCCTCGTCAGGAGTACTTTGCTCTGGTAGCTATCAAGGTTGCAAGAAAACTGCAATGATGTTTGTATATTTAATTTTATGTGCTTCCATTTTATTCTGTTTATTTAAAAATCTGTATAACATTGCCTAAAAGACAATGTCAATGGTTAAAGAAAAGATTATTATTTGAATGGCAATAGATTGGGAGAAGGGGAAGTGCAACGAGACCTGGGTGTCCTTGTGCACCAGTCGCTGAAGGAAAGCATGCAGGTGCAGCAGGCGGTTAAGAAGGCAAATGGTATGTTGGCCTTCATAGCGAAAGGGTTTGAGTACAGGAACAAGGATGTCTTGCTGCAGTTGTACAGGGCCTTGGTGAGACCACACCTTGAGTATTGTGTGCAGTTTTGGTCACCTTATCTGAGGAAGGATGTTCTTACCTTGGAGGGAGTGCAGCGAAGGTTCACCAGGCTGATACCTGGGATGGCAGGAATGACGTATGAGGAGAGATTGGGTCGATTGGGCTTATACTCGCTGGAGTTTAGAAGAATGAGAGGGGATCTCATCGAAACCTATAAAATTCTGTCAGGCCTGGACAGACTAGATGCAGGAAGGATGTTCCCGATGGCGGGGAGTCCAGAACCAGGGGTCACAGTCTAGGATAAGGGGTAAGCCATTTAGGACAGAGATGAGGAGGAATTTCTTCACCCAGAGAGTGGTGAACCTGTGGAATTCTCTACCACAGAAGGCAGTTGAGGCCAATTCATTAAATATATTCAAGAAGGAGTTAGATATATTTCTCAAGGCTAAAGGGATCAAGGGATATGGGGAGAAGGCAGGGACAGGGTACTGAATTTGGATGATCAGCCATGATCTCATTGAATGGCGGAGCAGGCTCGAGGGGCCGAATGGCCTACTCCTGCTCCTATCTTCTATGTTTCTATCTCAGAGGAATCGAGTGCTGCTCGAGCACAGCAAAAGCAAATTTCCCACAAACTGAAGCAGTCTCCCAGTAACCCTCCATTCTTCAGTTGCACAACACTGTACATGTAGAAGTGTATCGTTGAAACTGGGGGAGTGCGGATTGTGGCGTGCGGGGGAGCTTGGTGCCGTGTATTGGTGAACTGCTTATGGTCATGGCTGTCGGGAAAAGGCAATGGCCTGTGAAAGCACAGAAGCTAGTGATACAATCATGTTAAGTGAAACCCTCCACATATTGGCTAAGAGATCGCAAAACACATATAGAATGGGCTCCAGGTTCCTCAGCTGTTGTGCATTCAAGGAGTACATAGCCAGTTACATATTGAGAGGCTTCAAAGAGCTCTATTCCCAAAGAATCACGTTACTGATCTCTGCACGAACATCCATGCTGGAAATGGCTCAAGATCAGTAGGAGTTGGACCTGGGTGTGGGTAGCTGAAATAGGTGTGCAGCGCTTTATACAAGTTTTGACACTGGGTGCCAAATAAACCAATGCCAAGGTTGAGGTGACCAAGAGGATTTGAAGGTAAGGCGGCAATACGCTGTTAGAAGAAAACTTGGCAAATGTACAAGGAAGAAGTGCTGCTGACTAAATAGAACTTTGCTAATTATAATGGCAGTATTAAAGCTTCTAAAAAAGACTTTTGAAAGGCAAAGAACTAGTATTAAATAGAAAAATGTGCAGCTGGCTTGTGAGTATGCTGATAATGGGAGTGCACAGCTCAGTGAGGCTTTATATACAGGGATAGCAAAAGAGCAACTGATGCAAGCATGGCAAGAAAGGGGCTGTGTCCCTCGTGCCCAGAGGGTAACAGCACTTGCTAAATTTGTATATATGGGCTGAAAGAATGAGGATCAAGATGGACAGACATGGGGTTAAAGGTGAAGGATGGGGACAAGCTTCACATACTGGATTTTAAAATATTTAAAAGAGGAATGGAAAATGGACTGTAGGGAGGAGTATCATTGGCAGAAAGGAAGCACCTGAAAATCATTCGATTGGTATGAACTGAGGAACAGTGTAGGTCCAATTTGAACCAAAACCTGCTACCATGGCAGGAAATGAGCACTTAGCGGCATTAACTATTGGACCAAAAAAAGGAAACAACAGGAAACTCTTTTTTATCCAGCACCAACGGGGGCCGGCGTGGTGCCGGTTTATCAAAAAGTCTAGATTACAGAGAGGTATAGTTAAAAGGTACGAGAGCCCCGTACACAGCAACAAATCCAGGCTCCCCTGTTGCTTAGCAACAGGGGTAGGAATTCCGACCAGAAGATCCAAGCGTCCCTGTTGCTTAGCAACGGGTGCAGGAACTCCGACCACAAGATCCAAGCGTCCCTGTTGCTTAGCAACAGGTGCAGGAACCCGGCCACAGATCCAGGAACAGGCCACGAATATGAAGTAAAACTTACCTGAACCTACTCCTGAATTTTGCCGGTTAACAGAGATTTCCGGTTATTTAGGTGCCGGTAAATCGAGAGTTTCCTGTAATTTGGAGTTGTGTGAGAAAATAAGAAAATCATAAAGGAAGGATTGGGAAATGTTTTGGGGGAGTTTTATTCTGTTCTTTCCCCCCAAGCCCCCAAAATTTCTCCTTTTCAAGTATATATCTAATTCCAACATGAACTCTGCTTTACAATGTATAAAGGCCAAGGGGTACTTTCCCTCAGCTCCCGTCGTGACTGGCAGTGCGTATCCTCGTTCTTTGTTTTCTACTTGGCTCAGGCTGGCTCTGGCAGTACACTGTATAATTCTGAAGGGAGTGGCTGGATGAGGTTTAACTCACATATTTGCTGTGCGCTTTACAGTAAGTTAACCTATTTTTGGAGAGAAAGGTCATGAGTTACCTTCGCACCTTCACAGTAATTAGCTTGTAATGTGACCGAGTCATGAAAGAGGTGAGATACGGAATTCCAGGTAATTACAGCCGAGCAATTCTTACTCATGAAAACCGATATAAAGCAACAAGACAGAGTAGTGACCAAGATGTACCTGAGCACCGTACACCCTCTGCATGGCCTGCAGCAGCTGGTTTGTATATTCGGTTAGGGTGCCAGCATCTTCCTCAAACACACTCAGCAGGGAACGTGTCTAAAACAAGAAACACAATAACTTTAAGCTGTTGCAAATGCACGAGATTTTTTTTTAAGTTATGGTAAAACATTTGAAATTAACAAAACAAATGCACTCACTTTGCAAAGAGTACAAGCTCCGTATTAATATCCAATATATTAATACAATACATTTTCAACACTATTGATACTTTACTACACAAACTGCAACATCCTGTACTACACACTGTCCTGTCACACTGCAACATCCTGTACTACACACACTGTCCTGTCACAGTGCAACATCCTGTACTACACACACTGCCCTGTCAGTGCAACATCCTGTGCTACACACACTGTCCTGTCACAGTGCAACATCCTGTACTACACACACTGTCCTGTCACAGTGCAACATCCTGTACTACACAAACTGTCCTGTCACAGTGCAACATCCTGTACTACACACACTGTCCTGTCACAGTGCAACGTCCTGTACTACATACACTGTCCTCTCATAGTGTAACGTCCTGTACTACACACACTGTCAGTGCAACATCCTGTACTGCACAGTCACAGTGCAACATCCTGTACTACACACACTGTCCCAGTGCAACGTCCTGTACTACACACACTGTCCTGTCACAGTGCAACATCCTGTACTACATACACTGTCCTCTCATAGTGTAACATCCTGTACTACACACACTGCAACATCCTGTACTACACACACTGTCCTGTCACAGTGCAACATCCTGTACTACACACACTGTCCTGTCACAGTGCAACATCCTGTACTACACACACTGTCCTGTCACAGTGCAACGTGCTGTACTACACACACTGCCCTGTCACAGTGCAACATCCTGTACTACACACACTGTCCTGTCACAGTGCAACATCCTGTACTACACACACTGCCCTGTCACAGTGCAACATCCTGTACTACACACACTGTCCTGTCACAGTGCAACATCCTGTACTACACACACTGTCACAGTGCAACATCCTGTACTACACACACCGTCACAGTGCAACATCCTGTACTACACACACTGTCACAGTGCAACATCCTGTACTACACACACCGTCACAGTGCAACATCCTGTACTACACACACTGTCACAGTGCAACATCCTGTACTACACACAATGTCCTGACACAGTGCAACATCCTGTACTACACACACTGTCCTGTCACAGTGCAACATCCTGTACTACACACACTGTCCTGTCACAGTGCAACGTCCTGTACTACACACACTGTCCTGTCACAGTGCAACATCCTGTACTACACACACTGTCCTATCACAGTGCAACATCCTGTACTACACACACTGTCCTGTCACAGTGCAACATCCTGTACTACACACACTGTCCTGTCACAGTGCAACGTCCTGTACTACACACACTGTCCTGTCACAGTGCAACGTCCTGTACTACACACACTGTCACAGTGCAACATCCTGTACTACACACACTGTCCTGTCACAGTGCAACGTCCTGTACTACACACACTGCCCTGTCACAGTGCAACATCCTGTACTACACACACAGCCCTGTCACAGTGCAACATGCTGTACTACACACACTGTCCTGTCACAGTGCAATGTCCTGTACTACACACACTGTCACAGTGGAAGGTGATTGACACAGAAGTTTGAAATTGATGAAGTTGGTAGCTTTATGCTAATGGTGAGACCAAGCTTTCGGTCATTTATACTCTTAGTGTGGTTCACTATGGAGAACAACACGTTTTACCAGCTAATGGAGGGCAAGATAAGGGGGAGAAGGATTGGAAAAGGTAGATTTACAAAATGTTAGAAATTATCCTTTAAACCAAGATGATCCTTTTTAGAAACCGATATTCCCCTTGCTGCACAATACAAGAATGCCTCTAAATTGTCGTCTTGAATTCTGTTATCACAGGAGGCGTAAGCACGAGATCACCAGGAGGTGGATAAATTCAAACTTTAAAAAGTGAAAGCATTATAACTGAAACCAAAACAATGTACCATTGACAAACTGCAGGGGCAAGCACTGTAAAGATTAACACGCATTAAAAGCCAATAAGATGTACATTCACAAGTCAAGCAATAATATACATCTATAAGTTTAGCTCGCAAAGAGTTAAATTCTTTGAACTGGAGTACGCACATTAAAAAGGTAGATGAACCAGTTTGTGGAATGATGCCTCCTGGATATCACATCAGCTTTGATTCATTAACCCAACCCAGACAGGAGTTTGGGTGATTATACTGGTAGGACTTCTTTCCTCTGGACACAGCAGAGAGTGTTGTCCACTTTGGGGGGGAGGGGGGGGAGGGGAGGGGCAAAGAGTGGGAGGACTTGGGTTAATTGGCAGCCCAGCTGTTCAGTTGCTGTCCATGGAGAGCCGAGAACACCAGGGCTCAAGCCCTTGGCTTCTTATCCAGCTATGTTAAAAAGGATTGAAGCACACGGTCTACAGTGAGTTTACTAAGGTCTGGGAAGGAAGCCAAATCTGGTTCTTTTATATTAAACTCCAAACCGCAGCACTGGTTCAACGAGAAGGCTCACCACCAATACAATACAATAATACAAATCGCTTTATTGGCATGATAAGGTACATCTTATGTTGCCAAAGCATCAAAATACATTTATGGTTGAACACATAAACGCGGTTCCATTCATACAGTGTATAAACAGGTATATCCCTGAGTTTATAAATATATTTTCGCCTTGTTTATATATACTCTTGTCTTAGTTTACTGGTTGTCCCTCTGTTCATGGCAAGCTGTAACATAGTGTGCCGCCAGTGTTACACAGCTTCTCTCCTCCCCCAGTAGGAATGGGAGTTTTTGGTTGTCAGTCAGATTTCTGAATTCAGGGCAACTGGTGGTGAGCAAGAAATGCAGTCCTGCCATCATTGCCCACATATCGTCCCTCAAAACGTCACGTTCTGAGCCTCGAGAGCAAAAGTCAGCAAATAATTCAGCTGTGCCCACTGTCCACAAATTGCACCACCCAGCTCAGGGCACCGAGCAGCCATCTAGAAAGGCAACTGTGGCCAACTTTACCCTGGGCACGTAGGCTAAATTGTCCAGCCCCTTCCAGCACTGAAAGTGAGATTAACTCAGCACAAAGCAGGGATTAAATCTCCCAAGTCAGTACCTACAGCTACACACGCAGATCAACACAACAAACATTTCAACTGATTTAGAATGGAGCACTATACACATTACGATGAAAATGTTAACATCTCTTATAAATACCCTGGCCTAGAAATTAGGTTTGCCTCCGCCAGGGCTTTTGCGCCCGAAATTTTGCGCCCGCGATAATTGCTGCTGCACCCGCCAAAAATTCAGCTGCCCCGCGCCCAGACGGCTGCGGGCGCTAATGGAGGGTTTCAGCGCCTCGCTATGGGCGCTGAATGCAGGTTTGCGGCGCTAATCCCCCGCTGCGGCACCCGATACGGTGCGGCAGGCTGGGGTACTGCAGGCCTCCTCCTTCTGTTAAGGAGGAGCTGCCTGCAGCCGACCGCTGACCGGTCGATTCGCCCGACAAATGAGCCCGGCACTTCTCCGAGGTGCCGGGCTCGCGGGCCACACACATCAGTGCCGCGGGGGGGGTGGTGGAGGAGTCCGGGGAGGGAGGTGCGGGCAGGCGGCCACCGGGAAAGCGGCCGGCCGCCGCTCCACCTTAATGCGCCGGCGCTACGTGCTGCAACATCCCGTTGAACAATCGTTGGTTGCGGCTGCCACGGGCGAGGCGGCCGCAACTGAATTTGGGCGTCCGGCCGCGTTACCACGGCAACCGGGACGCTGCGCACACCGATGACGTCATCGGTGCCGGCGCAGCGCTACCGGCTAACGCCGATGGTAGGGCCCAACGCAATTTCGATCGCGGCTATAATTCCGGCGCAAGGCCATCTAACGCCTCTAATTGGGCGCTAACCCCACCGAATTTCTAGGCCCCTGTGTTTAGACAACCTTGAACTATAAGATAATAGTTGCAATATGAAAAATGTGCCGAGAAGCATTAATTAAATGGTCATTTTAAATCATGCTTTCAAGATGTCGTTAGTGTATCAAAAACTCTTTTTTTTTCAAGAAAACATTCTTGTATTTATATTGACAAAAAGAATTGTACACTTGCAGGGTGGAATGTGTGGAGGAAGGACCCCCTACTCCTGGCTGATGCCTCAGTGTCCTTTTGGCCGAAGGCGCTAAGTAGATTTAGGTATATAATGGAGCGTTATATTTCACAGGAACAAGTGTCCTCTCTGGCAACGGTGCACCGAGACATCAGCTTTGTCATTCTTTTCCTACACCAGCATCGAACCCTGCAAGGAGGGTTGTATATAGTATATGTACTATAGGCCGATACTCTCTGGAGTTTAGAAGAATGAGAGGTGATCTCATTGAAACATAAGATTCTGAGGGGGATTGACAGGGTAGACGCTGAGAGGTTGTTTCCCCTGGCTGGAGAGTCTAGAACTAGGGGCTCAGTCTCAGGATAAGGGGTCGGCCATTTAAGACCGAGATGAGGAGGAATTTCTTCACTCAGAGGGTTGTGAATCTTTGGAATTCTCTGCCTCAGAGGGCTGTGGAGGCTGAGCCATTGAGTATATTCAAGGCTGAGATCGATAGATTTTGGGACTCACGGGGAATCGAGGGATATGGGGATCAGGCGGGAAAGTGGAGTTGAGGTCGAAGATCAGCCATGATCTTAATAAATGGCGGCGCAGGCTCAAGGGGCCGTATGGCCAACTCCTGCTCTCATTTCTTATATTAGATAGAGAGCGAGACTCTGCCACCAGTGTACAGCCTCACACAGGAGCACAGGTCACTGAATCGGGTGCAAAGGTTGGCACGGCCCATGTGATGCTCCGGATTTTCCAAATGATTACAACGAATCACAAGAAATCCTCGAGCGCCACAAATCGGACACACTGATCTCAATGTCCGGTTCTCCGATCTTCACTCCCATCAAGTGAGGCTGTTCACTGCTAAATTC